>NW_019942872.1:0-225623 GCF_002910315.2 Salvelinus sp. IW2-2015 | reverse complement strand
CCTCGTTTTCCGCTCCTGTCCTTGTCGGATTCTTGTTTGATGTTTGCTTTCCTGTGTCCTTGTTCGCCCTGTCGTGTTTTTGCCTGGATAAAAGACTCTGTTTCTTTAAGTCCGTTTTGGGTCCGCATTAATCAGCATAACAGAAGAATCCGACCAAGAATGGACCCAGCGACTACGGATTCTCGCAACACTGCCGTCGAGTTCCAGGGAGCAATGCTCGGCAGACACGAGCAGGAATTGTTTGCTGCTCGTCATGCCGTTGAAACCCTGGCCGCTCAGGTCTCCGATCTCTCTGGACAGTTTCAGAGTCTTCGTCTCGTGCCACCAGAAACTTCCTGGTCTTCCAAGTCTCCGGAACCTAGGGTTAATAACCCACCTTGTTACTCTGGGCAGCCCACTGAGTGTCGCTCCTTTCTCACCCAGTGTGATATTGTGTTCTCTCTCCAGCCCAACACGTATCAAGAGAGAGAGCTCGGATCGCTTACGTCATATCACTCCTTACTGGTCGGGCTCGGAGTGGGGCACAGCCATCTGGGAGGCAAGGGCTGAGTGTTCTATCGATTATCTGAACTTTAAAGAGGAGATGATACGGGTTTTTGATCGTTCAGTTTTTGGGAAGGAGGCTTCCAGGGTCCTGGCTTCCCTATGTCAAGGTGATCGATCCATAACGGATTACTCTATAGAGTTTCGCACTCTTGCTGCCTCCAGTGACTGGAACGAGCCGGCGTTGCTCGCTTGTTTTCTGGAGGGACTCCACGCTGAGGTTAAGGATGAGATTCTCTCCCGGGAGGTTCCTTCCAGCGTGGACTCTTTGATTGCACTCGCCATCCGTATAGAACGACGGGTAGATCTTCGTCACCGAGCTCGTGGAGGAGAGCTCGCGTTAACGTGTTTCCCCTCTCCGCATCTCAACCATCTCCTCCCCCGGCTCAGAGACTGAGCCCATGCAGCTGGGAGGTATTCGCATCTCGACTAAGGAGAGGGAACGGAGAATCACCAACCGCCTTTGCCTCTATTGCGGTTCTGCTGGACATTTTGTCATGTCATGTCCAGTAAAAGGCCAGAGCTCATCAGTAAGCGGAGGGCTACTGGTGAGCGCTACTACTCAAGTCTCTCCATCAAGATCCTGTACTACCTTGTCGTCCATCTACGCTGGACCGGTCGGCTGCTTCCTGCAGTGCCTTGATAGACTCTGGGGCTGAGGGTTGTTTTATGACGAAGCATGGGCTCGGAAACATGACATTCCTCTCAGACAGTTAGAGAAATCCACGCCCATGTTCGCCTTAGTGGTAGTCCTCTTCCCAGTATCAGATGTGAGACACTACCTTTAACCCTACAGTATCTGGTAATCACAGTGAGACTATTTCATTTTTGATTTTTCGTTCACCTTTTACACCTGTTGTTTTGGGTCATCCCTGGCTAGTATGTCATAATCCTTCTATTAATTGGACTAGTAATTCTATCCTATCCTGGAACGTTTCTTGTCATGTGAAGTGTTTAATGTCTGCTATCCCTCCTGTTTCTTCTGTCCCCTCTACTCAGGAGGAACCTGGTGATTTGACAGGAGTGCCGGAGAATATCATGATCTGCGCACGGTCTTCAGTCGGTCCAGAGCCAACTCCCTTCCTCCTCACCGGTCGTATGATTGTTGTATTGATCTCCTTCCGGGGACCACTCCCCCTCGGGGTAGACTATACTCTCTGTCGGCTCCCGAACGTAAGGCTCTCGAGGATTATCTGTCTGTTTCTCTCGACGCCGGTACCGTGGTGCCTTCTTCCTCTCCCGCCGGAGCGGGGTTTTTCTTTGTTAAGAAGAAGGACGGTACTCTGCGCCCCTGCGTGGATTATCGAGGGCTGAATGACATAACGGTTAAGAATCGTTATCCGCTTCCCCTTATGTCGTCAGCCTTCGAGATTTTGCAGGGAGCCAGGTTCTTTACTAAGTTGGACGAGAAATAGGGACTCTAATCAGAGGGCAAAATAGGGGACAGGTGTGAAAGAGTAAATGAGGTCGTTAGGAGAATGAGAAACAGCTGGGAGCAGGAACGGAACGATAGAGAGAGAGAGCGGGAGAGGGAGAGAGGGAGGAGGAGAGAGAGAGAGAGAAAGAGGGAAAGAACCTAATAAGACCAGCAGAGGGAAGCACAGGGACAAGACATGAAAATAAATGACAAAACATGACAGTAACGGACATCGTTGCATGAAGAAGTGGACCAAAGCGCAGCGTGGTAAGTGTTCATGATTTATTCATAAAACTGAACACTGAATAATAAAAACAACAAAGAGAACGAACGAAACCGAAACAGTTCTGTCTGGTGCAGACACAAAACAGAAAACAACTACCCACAAAACACAGGTGGGAAAAGGCTACCTAAGTATGGTTCTCAATCAGAGACAKCGATAGACAGCTGCCTCTGATTGAGAACCACACCKGGCCAAACACACAGAAATAGAAAACATAGAACACAAAACATAGAATGCCCACCCCAACTCACACCCTGACCAAACCAAAATAGAGACATAAAAAGGATCTCTAAGGTCAGGGCGTGACAGGTACGCAAAGCATGCACCATCTTTCTCTGTCTCCAAGTCAAGATTTACAGTAAAAGAGCCTGATGAAGACGTCTGACTCGAAATGCTGAACTCAATAATCTGTTAGAATCTTTTATAGTGTTTGGGTCAGGGTGTCTATTCTTCTTGCAAGCTTAAGAAGAGTATCACAAGATGAAGTTGATGATAAATTGCTCAAAGCAACAAAGAAAGAGCACGGGACAGGGACACTGCCTAGGACTAACTGTGTGTATGTGTGTGTGTGTGGCATATCTTTGTGTATTTAACAGCAGAGATAAACGAAAGGTTTCACAAAGTGCTACAATCCAGAAATGATGTAATATGTGTTGGCGAGTAAATACTATTTTCTGCTCTGTAAATACAGTAGTATAGGTTTATTACAGTTTACCTCATCACATAATTGTAATAAGGCACACACACACACACACACACACACAAATGTGATGGAAATGGCACTAAACAAGTCTATGCTTTACAGGGTTTATGTTATGCCCTTACATTTGATACAAATCACAATCAATTACATTATTGATACAGAGACTATTATCCTCCAGTCAATACAGCCCATGCCTCCCAGTTAAAGGCTTTGTAAAAGATGTTGGCCAAATTGTGAAGCAATTCTTATAAGTGCATCTAAGAATCTAACTTGTGACTGAAGTTAATCATGACCAAGGAAATCGCAGGCTTTTGGGACATGTTGTTAATTATATAAATGATACTYCATGACTCACACAAACAAGCAGGGGTGTGAAGCCATGTTKATTTCCCTCTGTCAAACACATATCCTATGTAGGGAATAGGGTGCCATTTGGGACGGAGACCTGTGGTGAAATTAAATTCAAGATCTGCTGGAATACTACACTTAAATAAGTGAAATGTTTTCTCATAAAGTCTACTTTGCAATGTGCTACCTTTACCTTTTGAATGACACTCATATRACATGTAAACAACAGTATATTTACGAGTGTGTTTATCCTATCCATAAGTACAATGTAATACAAGTCTGTAGGACGTTACACTGTATGTGAACTAAACCACCAGTGCACAGTATCAATAACGTGTTGTACGTAATGCAGTGCATTAAGACATATGAGTTGGCAGATTCAATGTTAGCATCATCTAATTCATTATAAACAAGTTAAAACAGTAGGCCTATTTGGAAGCCAGTAATACATTATGGGCTTTAATACTTTGCAATCAAATGATTTCTTAAGCAAATCCATTCTCTGTAAACGTACAATACAACTAAAGAATACTGGTCATAAGCTCAAAGTAAGCATCATCTAAATGCATTGTTTCACCTGTATTGTGAAAAGGCGGTGGATTCTAAATGTATTGTATTGCATCTAAAGTCAAGGGGAATGAATGGTTGGATATGATAAATGAATGGTTGGATATGATAAATGAATGGTTGGATATGATAAATGAATGGTTGGATATGATAAATGAATGAGTAAAATAGTTCATGTACCAGAGAAAGAGAAAGAGAGAGAGGGAAGAGAATGTATGGAACAAAAGAGGGAGGGATGGAGGGTGTGGTGATGCATAAAACATCTCTTACATCCCAACCTCCACCACTCTCTCACACTCACTTTTTCCTTTGCTTTCTCATTCCCTACAATTCTTCCTACATCTCGGTGAGTAGTAACTTCAATCTTGGTTTTCTTAATTGTGCTCCCTAATGTTTAAACTTCAATGTTACTGTAGTGGTTTTAAATGTAATCCCTGTTCAGTATGTTTTGTTTTGTGCACTTACATTTTTCTCTTGGTTTTTGGATTTAACCCTTCGCTCACTTGACTTCTGTTTCAGAGTTTTGCACTTTTAAACAAAATGTCCTTCTTTGGTTCCTAATGTGGTTGATTTTATTATGAGGAATTGATTCTGTAACAGAGGCTTGCAAACCAGTCATTCTGTACCAATGTGTTTTGCATTGCGGAGGACAGGTTGGGTTTAACTTATCGCTGTGTGTACTAGTCAGTAGTTGTAATATCGCAGCAGTTTGTGGTTCTCCTATTCTCATTCCCTTTTCCTTACTCTCCCTTCTTTCATTATTTCCTTCGCTCTCTGTCTCATCTGGCTAACATTCCCTTGGCTCTACCCTTCGCTCCCTCAGCCACATCCTCAAGAGCCCAACACACACACACACACACACACACACACACACACACACACACACACACACACACACACACACACACACACACACACACACACACACACACACACACACACACACACACACACACACACACACACACACACACACACACACACACACACACACACACACACACACACACACACACACACACACACACACACACAGGAAGACAAGAAGATATAAAGAAGTGACACTTGGGGTAAACACACAGCATATGGAAAAATATGGTGGGGTGTTATTCAGTAGAAGAGTAATCCACAGATGGGATTTGCCCAGACCTTTACATGTTTCCTCATCTGGAGCCATGTTAATTACCAGGAGAGCATGGCGTTGCCATAACAGTGCTTGTGTTTTTCACCATAGAACCTGTGGTAGAGACCATGGTTGCCTCCCAAATGGCACCCTGTTCACTATGTAGGGCTCTGGTTAAAAGTAGTGAACTATGTAGGGAATAGGGTGCTACCAATGGCTCAGAGGAAACCAGGTTTTATTTTGATTCCTTTAATTGGAAAATACAGAGAAACACACAAGAGACAAAAGCTATGATGACGAAGCTACAGTATCATGCAATGCAACAACCATATGCTTTTAGTGAATTCATTGAAATGGTTTAATGCCCCACCGAATTGAGTTTTCATACTTTGAGAGTGAAATAATAATATTCTTACCTATAGTGAGCAAGAACAGTAATGTCCAGAAATATTTTTTATTTAGTGCTTCACTAGGTTCTGTGTCCCTCTGTTTTCCCCTTCAACTATAGTCACCATGTCTGGGATCCAGCAGGCCATGTCTCTCCTCATCGCCTCCTTCCACAAGTACTCTGGGAAGGAGGGGGACAAGTTGACCCTCAGCAAGGCCGAGCTGAAAGAGCTGCTCCAGGCTGAACTAGGGGAGATGCTGGGGGTGAGTGAGACTGAGCATACAATTCCTAATGATCTGGGATCAGATTTTTTTTGTTGCACTACAGCAGAGGTGTCAAACTGAATTCCTGGAGGGCCATGTGTCWGCAGATTTTTGTTATTTCCTTAAATTAAGACTGAGAGATCCAGGTGAGGGCCCTCCAGGAAGTGAGTTTGACACCCCTTGCTCTAGAGGCTGGGTCAGTGCTCTCTCTTCCGAGATCCGTTGGGTCGGGCAAAATAGGAATGCCYGAAAGATTGGGTCCATTTTTGAATACAGCTCAAATAAACAATGCTTGCTAACTCCAGAAATGGCATCCCAAAATATTTAAATTCACTAAGATGTATATCACCTTTGGCCAGAAATACAGCAATGTGTTTCCATGAWCAAAATAAACAGATAGAGCAATCAAGACAGTTTTCTTGTTAAGCTCCCCCTTCTTTCTTCTGCATTCTGTCTGTTTTCAGAAAGCCAGTGACAAGTCAGCAGTGGACAGAATCTTCAAGGACCTGGACTCTAACAAAGACAACACTGTTGACTTCAAGGAGTATGTCACCCTCGTGTCCTGCCTCACAGTGATGTGCAATGACTTCTTCGTAAAGAAGTAGAGCACGTACACCACCTAGTGGCCGTAATACAAAACTGCAGGAGGAGACCACTCAATTTAACAGAGATTTAACAGGGGGGAGATACATTTAGAGGACAATGACATGCAAACACAGTGAAGCAGTCTAGAGTAGTAATTTTACAGTAATATATAATAGTCAGGTTGAATCTGGGAAGTTGTCCTTGTAATGCAAAGTCCATCGATAAAGAAATTAGATGAGTATGTTCTACCTGGTCTGATGTGGTGTCATTTTTTTGTGCTGCTGTCACTTCTTCATATCACATGTTTCTTACTGAGGTTTTTCTTACTAAGATTATGTTTAAAGCCTTTCTTGTATGAAAATTTGCATCCATTTCACACAACGGGAAATAGTTGGGTTCCTTCTATGCATATGCAGTGGCTTAGGCCTACATGCTATTGGGTACATATGATATGAGACATCTGCCTCTGGTGAATGGTATAACTATTAAGCTAAACAAGAGATCTGTGGATCTGTTTAATCACCACCAAAGGGTTTGGTATAGCACATGTGTAACTTGTTAGACCCCTCAAGAATCAGGGCATGTGTCCTCAAACCTCTCTTTCTCTGTCTTCACTGAGAAGAGTGGGGTCTAGGTAGGCATGTTTCTAATGGGCAACTTAATCCAACTCATATTGGAAAATGGATCTTGCAATAAGGCACAAGAGGCCGTACTATTATTTAATGAATATCACAGGTAAATGACTCTGTTCAGTCCGACACAAAAAGACAATGGAGGAAACYTTTAGTATACGGCTGCAGGTAGGCTAGTGGTTAGAGCGTTGGGCCAGTAACCGAGAGGTTGCAAGATCAAATCCCTGTGCTGACAATTTAAAAATCTGTTGTTCTGCCCCTGAACAAGGCAGTTAGATTGAAACCCTGAGCTGACAAGGTAAAAATATGTTGTCTTCTGCAGCAGACAACCACACTGGGTTTCACTCCTAGCCTTGATGATATCAGAGCAAAGTATGTTGGTGCTGGGATCCTTATTATGGGTGATTTTGACCATGTTAAGGTGTGTCTGGACTATTCTCAGGAAATGGATTACAACAATTTGTTAACATTCCAACTAGACAGAATTCCATCATATACTTTGTCATTACCAACTTTGCAGACTTTTATAGTACCCCTACAACAAAGTCACCTTTGGGTCTCAGTGATCATAATATTGTAGTTCTGTCACTAACACAATCATGAAGAAAGTAATTCAACCAATGAAAGAGTTAAGCATCAGAGGATGTGGCTAGTGGTTTTCCCTCATAGGAGGTTGGTGGCACCTTAATTGGGGAGGACGGGCTCGTGGTAGTAGCTGGAGGGTAATACATTAAATGGTATCAAATACATCAAACACATGGTTCCCATGGAGAGCACACAGCAGAAAACAGACAACTTCTATAACACCCTCAATCATGCCATTGCAGCTTACTTCCCAAAACAGGTGGCTAGGATGCATGCACAGGATAAGGAGTGGATTTCATCTAGAATCAAAGAGCTGATAAAAAGCAGACAGAAAGCCTTCAGTGAAAAAAACTGGCCTTCATGGCACGCTCTGAGTAACAAAACTCAGAGAGAGATCAAGGCAGCAAGATCAACGTTCTACCACACCGAAATCCAGAAAAACAAGAGGGAGAACCCAGCAACATGGTACCATCAAATTGAATCTCTGACCAGCAGTAAAAAGACAATTTCCAACAAAGTTGACGGGCTCGACCCAGAAAACCATTCTGCTATTGCCATTGCTACACTCTTATAAAAAAGGGTTATTCGGCTGTCCCCATAGGATAACCCTTTTTGGTTCCAGCTAGAACCCTTTTGGGTTCTATGTAGAACCCTCTGTGGAACTCCAAAAGGTTCTACCTGGAACCAAAATTCAAAAGGCACTCACATCTGAGCTATCTTTGTTGCAGGTGCATGGTAACAGTTGAACAAGATGAGAAAAAATGTGAAACCCACACACTGCTCTTGCTAGTATCACTGCTCTTTATTAAGCTTTACGTTTTGTCCTCTATCTGGAACCAAAACTTTTTTTTAAAGGGTTCTCCCATGGGGAAAGAACCCCTTTAGGTCCTAGATAGCACCTTTTTTTCTAAGAGTGTATAAATTACCAGTTTTAATCTGTCACCACATCATTACCACAACTAAAGCTTTCAGACTTACATACATTATTACCAGCTACTGTTGAACCATGGGAAATGCACATGAGACAACTCTCCGTTCAGAAAAGCCCCAGGCCTCATCAGGCTTGTGAAGGTTTTGTTGCTGAATGGGTAAAACAGAATATCCAAAAGAACATCTTCAACCAACAGTTCAGCTGCTTCAAGGGTAGCTCAACCACCCACTGCCTTGTAAGCATGGCAGACCAGCTGACACCAGAAGCACTTGGGTCCTGACAGACTACAGCACGGCATTTGATCTTGTGGATCACACCATTGCAATGAAACCTTTTGCAATTATCTGTCCGACCAGAGACCAAGGATTTTTTTACTTCCTTTTCCTACCAGAGCTAGGTAACAAGATACCAAAAGACTTTATCCCAAGCACTCTCTTGTGGCTTCCCCCAGGTCACACAGCTTGGTCCAATTGTATTGTGGCTCACATCATGGTGCATCAGAGGGCACCCTGTCAAACTCCTGGACCTTTGTGGATGATCTGAACCTTTTATTTTTTAACTAGGCAAGTCAGCCTACCCCAGACAACACTGGGACAATTGTGCACCGCCCTGTGGGACTCCCAATCACATCCGATTGTGATACAGCCTGGAATTGAACCAGGGTCTGTAGTGAGACCTCGAGCACAGAGATGCAGTGCCTTAGATCGCTGCGCCACTCGGGAGCACAGGTCTCAACCTCATCATCCAGACCCATATTTGACATTCCCAACATATAGCAAAACCTCAATCAAGAGTGTGCAAAGCTGTCATCAAGGCAAAGGGTGGCTACTTTGAAGAATCTGAAATATATTTTGATTTGTTTAACACTTTTTTGCTTGCTACATGATTCCATATGTGTTATTTCATAGTTTTGATGTCTTCACTATTATTCTACAAAGTAGAAAATAGTAAAAATAAAGAAAAACCCTTGAATGAGTAGGTGTGTCCAAACTTTTGACTGATGCTGTATTTATAATGGTAGCCTAAAGACATTGAACATTAAGGGTGCATTCGTAAATTCACTCTGGCGATCTACTCCGATGTGCCAGAACGCAGAATAATTTATGAATTTACGAATGCTCAACACCTGTTGAATATGGCCGGTGTCAGTAAACATTGGCAAAAAAGCGTAATTAAATTGTTGCCAGCAGCACAGTACAGTCACCAACGCTCTGGATAACATGAAAACAGCCTAACCAGCTCTGCTAGGGCGAGTAAAATGGTCAGAGTGAGGTGTTCTCTCATTTGTGTCTGGAAGTAGCTAGCAAGCTAGCCAACTTTAGCCAGTTAGCTTGATGCTTGACTGCCGTTGCAAGGCCAGAAACTCTCTGAATTTACGAACGGCCAATCAGACAATGCTCTGAATTTACAAACGCCCAGAGGGCACTCCAGATTGAAATTACGAACACACCCTAAAATGCAGGTTCATTACCGTTTAACTGTAATTTGTGATGCTAAGTGGCCTAAAATGACTGTGATGTTTTATGGAACCCGCGGTATTGTTGAATACTCTATTTGGATTGGGTTAAAGCYCAATCTAGAGTGTAACTTCGAAATTAGAGTTTGCTTTGATATCCGTGTGACAGATTCACGGGGTACCGGTACAGAGTCAATGTGAAGGGGCACCGGTTAGTCAAAGTAATTGAGGTAATATGTACATGCAGGTAAAGTTAAAGTGACTATGCAAAGACAATAAACAGAGAATAGCAGCAGCGTAAAATGTGGGGGGGGGGGGGCAATGCAAATAGTCTGGGTAGCCATGTGATTAGCTTTTCAGGAGTCTTATGGCATGGAGGTAGAAGCTGTTGAGAAGCCTTTTGTACCTAGACTTGGCGCTCCGGTACCGCTTGCCATGCGGTAGCAGAGAAAACAGTCTATGACTAGGGTGGCTGTAGTTTTTGACAATTTTTAGGGCCTTCCTCTGACACCGCCTGGTATAGAGGTCCTGGATGGCAAGAAGCTTGGCCCCAGTGATGTACTGGGCCGTACGCACTACCCTCTGTAGTGCCTTGAGGTCGGAGGCCGAGCAGTTGCCATACCAGGCTGTGATGCAACCAGTCAGGATGCTCTCGATTGTGCAGCTGTAGAACTTCTTGAGGATCTGAGGACACATGCCAAATCTTTTCAGTCTCCCGGGGGGGAATAGGTTTTGTTGTGCCCTCTTCACGACTGCCTTGGTGTGCTTGGACCATAAACGTTTGTATGTGATGTGGACACAAAGGAACTTGTAGCTCTCAACCTACTCCACTACAGCCCCGTTGATGAGAATGGGGGCGTGCTCGGTCCTCCTTTTCCAGTAGTCCACAATCATCTCCTTTGTCTTGATTACATTGAGGGAGAGGTTGTTGCACCACATGGTCAGGTCTCTGACCTCCTCCCTATAGGTTGTCTCGTCATTGTCGGTGATCAGGCCTACCACTGTTGTATCATCGGCAAACTTTATGATGGTGTTGGATTTGTGCTTGGCCGTGCGGTCATGAGTGAACAGGGAGTACAGGAGGGGACAAAGCACGCACACCTGAGGGGCCCCTGTGTTGAGTGAGGATCAGCGTGGCGTATGTGTTGTTAATTACCCTTACCATCTGMCGGCGGCCCGTCAGGAAGTCCAGGATCCAATTGCAGAGGGAGGTGTTTAGTCCCAGAGTCCTTAGCTTAGTGACGAGCTTTGAGGGCACTATGGTGTTGAACGCTGAGCTGTAGTCAATGAATATCATTCTCACGTAAGTATTCCTTTTGTCCAGGTGTGAAAGGGCAGTGTGGAGTGCAATATAGATTACATCATCTGTGGATCTGTTGGGGCGGTATGCAAATTGGAGTGGGTATAGGGTTTCTGGAATAATGGTGTTGATGCCTTTCAAAGCACTTCATGGCTACAGACGTGAGGGCTATGGGTCGTTAGTCATTTAGGCCGGTTACCTTAGTGTTGTTGGGCACAAGGACTATGGTGGTCTGCTTGAAACATGTTGGTATTACAGATTCAGACAGAGAAAGGTTGAAAATGTCAGTGAAGAGACTTGTGAGTTGGTCCGCGCATGCTCGGAGTACACGTCCTGGTAATCCGTCTGGCCCTGCGGCCTTGTTAATGTTGACCTGTGTGATTACGCTGTGGAGAGCGTGATCACACAGTCGTCTGGAACAGCTGTGCTCTCATGCACGTTTCAGTGTTACTTGCCTCGAAACGAGCATAGAAGTTATTTAGCTCGTCTGGTAGGCTGGTGTCACTGGACAGCTCTCAGCTGTGCTTCCCTTTGTAGTCCGTAATAGTTTGCAAGCCCTGCCACATGTGACGAGCATCGGAGCCGGTGTAGTACGATTCAATCTTAGTCCTGTATTGACGCTTTGCCTGTTTGATGGTTTGTCGGAGGGAATAGCGGGATTTCTAATAAGCTTCCGGGTTAGAGTCCCGCTCCTTGAAAGCGGCAGCTCTACCCTTTAGCTCAGTGTGGATGTTGCATGTAATCCATGGCTTCTGGTTGCGGTATGTACGTGTAGTTGTTTTTTTTTCTCTCCAGAGTGTAATGAATTCCTACTAAAGAATAGTAGGCTGATACACATTCAATACATTAGGTGGCACATGCACCTGTAACAATTTGTTTGCGTACCGCCATAATAATGAAGAAGAGCACTAGTTCATCCTTGGTGACCTCACGGGCGGCCCTTTTCCTTCCTCTCTTTTTGTGTGGTGTGAGAAAGTGCCCATTTATTATGTTGGAGATAAGTAAATAGTATATGCATATTCTGCATGTATTTCACTACTCCCCAACACCGCAAGCTAAATGTAGTTTATAGTAGGTGCTATGGCCCTGTTCTCTAAGGGGTAACAGTAGAGTAACCATTGTCTTGTGTTTCTCTTTTCCAGCCATGCCTCAGTACTACTCCTACTCCCCAGGTGTGGGATCGGGCAGTAGCAGTCTACACTCAGACTGGGGAGGGGAGGGTCACTGTTGTGCGCAGATTGGAGTACATCAGAGGGTAAATACCATCTAATCTTCTAATTTAGAAGAGGATGCTGCACTATAGCTGGGTTTAGACAGGCAGCCCAATTCAGATATTTTTTTATACTAATTGGTCTTTTGACCAATCACATCGTCTTTTCACATCAGATCTTTTTCAGAGCTGAGCTGATTGGTCAAAATGCCAATTTAGTGAACATTTTATCAGAATTGGTCTCCCTGTCTAGACTATGACCATCAAAAATAAAGCACATCTAGAGGATGTTCACTAACTGGCTTGAAATTGAATTTAGTAGTAATGTGAGAGCATTTACTCACACCTTTATCCATATTTACAAATAATTTTGCATTTATTAAAAAAAATAAAAAATGCAATTCAAGAGGTTGTGTGTGGATAGTAAATTATACTTGTACATTATTTTGTTTTGAGTTGTACTCACAAATGTATCTCCCCATATCTCCGTATGGGGTCTCGTGATGCGATCGAMGGACGGATTAATAACAAGGAGCTTGTCTGAGTGTATTTCTGAGGGAGTTATTTTACGCTGGCCGGGTTGAATTGTAATCACGTTTGCATAGGAAAACCATAGGCATTAAAACCAGGGGAAAACATAATGCTTCTACGTCACTTTGGTTCTGAGCCGACTTCGCCATATAACAGTGGAGGGCACTTGGTTCACGCCCGGGAGTTGGCCAGTCCCCGATTCCAAATCTTTCAGCCGGTGCAAAACACGCGTACACGGGCGAGATTAATCGAACTCTCTGTTGTTTTGAATCTGCTAGACACAGACTGGAGGGGGTACGGCTTTGAGTAGAAGATGGCGGATGTTGAAGGCGATGAAATTCGGTCGGCTCTCCTTTCGGCTTCCAGTAATGGACCCGCTGCAGGTTCGTTAGTCGGTACCGGAGGCCAAAATGCTACCCAGGTGACGTCAGGTCCACGGATGGTTAGAATTGTAAAGTCGGAATCAGGATATGGATTCAACGTTCGTGGACAAGTTAGCGAAGGAGGACAACTGCGAAGCATTAATGGGGAATTGTACGCCCCTCTTCAGCATGTCAGTGCTGTTTTGCCTGGAGGGGCGGCGGACCGAGCTGGAATATCAAAGGGTGATAGGATTCTTGAGGTGTAAGTCGGCTTTCTTTACCCATAATAGCGGTCGTTAGCTTCCTAGCTGGCATATCCACCAATACTGGCTAGTTAACGTTAGCAAGCTAGCTATCTAGCTACGTCTAACCTAGCTAGCTAGGTTAATTGTCAACTCTACCTCAGATTTTTTAAACTAGCTAGCTAAGTTAGCTAGCTGTCCAGAGTCAATATATACTATATATAGGCAAGTATGTGGACACCCCGTTCAAATGAGTGGTTTCGGCTATTTCAGCCACGCCAGTTGCTGACAGGTGTATAAAATCGAGCATATCGAGCGCACAGCCATGCAATCTCCATACACATACATTGGCAGTAGCTAGTGGCACCGTCATAGGATGCCACCTTTCCAACAAGTCAGTTCCTCAAATTTCTGACCTTCTAAAACTTCCCTGGTCAGCTGTTATTGTGAAGTGGCAATGTCTAGCAACAACGTGGTAGGCCACACAAGCTTGCAGAACGGGACCACCGATCCAAACTGCCTCTGGAAGCAACTTCAGCACAAGAACCGTTCCTCGGTAGCTTCATAAAATGGGCTTCCATGGCCGAGCAGCCACACACAAGCCTAAGATCACCATGTATAATGCCAAATGTCGGCTGGAGTGGTGTAAAGGTCACCGCCACTGGACTCTGGAGCAGTGGAAATTGGTTCTCTGGAGTGATGAATCACGCTTCACCATGGCAGTCCGACGGACGAATCTGGGTTTGTCGGATGCCAGGAGAACGCTACCTGCCCCATTGCATAGTGCCAACTGTAAAGTTTGGTGGAGGAGGAATAATAGTCTGGGGCTGTTTTTTATGGTTCGGGCCCCTCAGATCCAGTGAAGGGAAATCTTAACGCTACAGCATACAATAACATTATAGAACAGGGGTAGGCATCCCTGGTCCTGCAGTGCTGCAGCATGTGGTTTTTGATTTAACCAGTCTGGACTAGGTGTGTGGAATTTAGTCAGTCACTGAACTGATCAATTAGCTCAGTTGGTCAGGTGTGGTGCCTAGTTGGAACAGTCCTGAGGCACTCGAGGAACAGGGTTACTTACCCCTATTGTAGATGATTCTGTACTTCCAACTTTGTGGCAACAGTTTGGGGAAGGTCCTTTCGCCCAACATCAGTGCCCAACCTCACTAATGCTCTTGTTGCTGAATGGAAGCAAGTCTCCCCAGCAATGTTCCAACAACTAGTGGAAGCCTTCCCAGAAGAGTGGAGGATGTTATAGCAGCTCCATAGTAATGCCCATGATTTTGGAATGAGATGTTCGACGAGCATGTGTCCGCATACTTTTAGCCATGTAGTGTATGTATCTGGGGAGGACATTTCTCAATGGACAATTATCATTGTTACTTGCTGTAAATATGTACAGTACCAGTCAAAAGTTTGGACACACCTACTCATTCAAGGTTTTTTCTACATTGTAGAATAATAGGGATGACAAACTATGAAATAACACACATGGAATCATGTAGTAACAAAGTTCTAAACAAATCCAAATATATTTTATATTTGAGATTCTTCAAAGTAGCCACCCTTTGCCTTGATGACAGCTTGGCATTTTCTCAACCAGCTTCATGAGGAATGCTTTTCCAACAGTCTTGAAGGAGTTCCCACATATGCTGATCACTTGTTGGCTGCTTTTCCTTCACTCTGCGGTCCAGTAAGGCACCATCACACCATACATGCGTCTCTGCGTCTCACAAAGACACAGCGGTTGTAACCAAAAATCTCAAATTTGGATTCTTCAGACCAAAGGACAGATTTCCACTGGTCCAATGTCCATTGCTCATGTTTCTTGGCACAAGCAAGTCTCTTCTTATTATTGGTATCCTTTAGTAGTGGTTTCTTTGCAGCAATTCAACCATGAAGGCCTGATTCACAGTCTCCTCTGAACAGTTGATGTTGAGATGTCTGTTACTTGAACTCTGTGAAGCATTTATTTTGGTTGCAATCTGAGGTGCATTTAACTCTAATGAACTTATCCTCTGCAGCAGAGGTAACTCTGGGTCTTCCTTTCCTGTAGCGGTCCTCATGAGAGACAGTTTCATCATAGCGCTTGATGGTTTTTGCAACTGCACTTGAAGAAACTTTAAGAATAAAGTTCTTAATTTTTCCTGATTGACTGACCTTCATGTCTTAGTAATGATGGACTGTTGTTTCTCTTTGCTTATTTGAGCTGTTCTTGCCATAATATGGACTTGGTCTTTTACCAAATAGGGCRATCTTTTGTATACCACCTCTACCTTGTCACAACACCAACTGATTGGCTCAAATGCATTAAGAAGGAAATTACACAAATTCACTTTTAACAGGCACACCTGTATATCGAAATGCATTCCAGGCGAATACCACATGAAGCTGGTTGAGAGAATGCCAAGAGTGTGCAAAGCTGTCATCAAGGCAAAGGGTGGCTACTTTGAAGAATGTCAAATATAAAATATATTTGGATTTGTTTAACACTTTTTTGGTAACTACATGATCCCATATGTGTTATTTCATAGTTTTGATGTCTTCAGTATTATTCTACAATGTAGAACATAGTAAAAAATAAAGAGAAATCTGTGTGTGTAATATATATAAACTTTTTGTCCATTTACGAGGCATTACAATACATTGTGAGATACACGTTGCCGACTTCAGATGAGTCCCGTGGGGCTTGGACTCTAGACATTTTTGTGAGAAGACCGATATCTGGTATGTCTCATGGTCTGTCAAACATAGTTGTAGCTCAGCCATCTTCCACTGCAGATGCAGAAGGCCCACATAGCCAGATGCGGATTGAGATGCAGCCCGAGATGCAGCCCATGCCAAAAAAACTCTAGCTTAAACGGACAGATTTTGATGGTTATTTCAATATATATATATATATATATATATATATATATATATATTCTACCGTTCAAAATTTTGGTGTCACGTAGAAGTTTCCTTATTTTTCAAAGAAAGCACATTTTGTGTCCATTTTAAAATAACATCAAATTGATCAGAAATACAGTGTAGACYTTGTTAATGTTGTAAATAACTATTGTAGTTGGAAACGGCTGATTTTTAATGGAATATCTACATAGGCGTACAGAGGCCAATTTATCAGCAACCATCACTCCTGTGTTCCAATGGCACGTGGTGTTAGCTAATCCAAGTTTTATCATTTTAAAATGCTAATTGATCATTAGAAAACCCTTTTTCAATTATGTTCGCACAGCTGAAAACTGTTGTGCTGATTTAAAGAAGCAATAAAAATGGCCTTTAGACTTGTTGAGTATCTGGAGCATCAGCATTTGTGGGTTCGATTATAGGCTCAAAATGACCAGAAACAAAACTTTGACGAGTTTCCGAAGAGTCTATTCTAGTTCTGAGAAATTAAGGCTATTCCATGCGAGAAATTGCCAAGAAACTGAAGATCTTGTACAACGCTATGTACTACTCCTATCACAGAACAGCGCAAACTGGCTCTAACCAGAATAGAAAGAGGTGTGGGAGGACCCGGTGCACAACTGAGCAAGAGGACAAGTACATTAGAGTGTCTAGTTTGAGAAACAGACGCCTCAAGTCCTCAACTGGCAGCTTCATTAAATAGTACCCGCAAAACACCAGTCTCAACGTCAACAGTGAAGAGGCGACTCCGGGATGCTGCCCTTCTAGGCAGAGTTGCAAATAAAAAGCCATATCTCAGACTGACTAATAAAAATAAAAGATTAAGATGGGCAAAAGAACACAGACACTGGACAGAGGAAGATAGGAAAAAAGTGTTATGGACACACAAATCTAAGTTTGAGGTGTTCGTGTCACAAAGAACATTTGTGAGACACAGAAAAAATGAAAAGATGCTGGAGGAGTGCTTGACGCCATATGTCAAGCATGGTGGAGGCAATGTGATGGTCTGGGGTTGCTTTGGTGGTGGTAAAGTGGGAGATTTGAACAGGGTAAAATACATTTTGAAGAAGAAGACTATCTCTCCGTTTTGCAACGCCATGCCATACATACCCTGTGGACGGCGCTTAATTGGAGCCAATTTCCTTTTACAACAGGACAATGACCCAAAGCACAGCTCCAAACTATGCAATAACTATTTAGGGAAGAAGCAATCAGCTGGTATTCTGTCTATAATGGAGTGGCCAGCACATTCACTGGATCTCAACCCTATTGAGTTGTTGTGGGAGCAGCTTGACCGTATGGTATGTAAGAAGTGCCCATCAAGCCAATACTACTTGTGGGAGGTGCTTCAGAAAGCATGGGGTGAAATCTCTAGAGATTACCTCAACAAATTGACAACTAGAATGCCAAAGGTCTGTAAGGCTATAATTGCTGCAAATGGAGGATTCTTTGACAAAAGCAAAGTTTGAAGGACACAATTATTATTTCAATTAAAAATTATTATTTATAACCTTGTCAATGTCTTGATTTTATTTCCTATTCATTTTGCAACTCATTTCATGTATATTTTCATGGAAAACAAGGACCTTTCTAAGTGACCCAAACTTTTGAACAGTAGTGTATATTTTACTTGGATTGATGCACGGGTGTGTCAATACCCTTCAGCATTAAAATCAAATCTAGCTAGCTAACGTTAGCTCGTGGTGCACAACAGGATTTTTGGAGTCAACTCCGACACGGAGAAATGAATGAGCACACACACATTACCTAATTATTGCGGAGTCCTACTAGGAAGACTACATTTGCATTCTAGAGGACTGACATGAGCATAATGCTGTTCATTTGCTCATCAATTTAGCATATAAAAGGCCTATTTTATTTGAATATAGCTGATCTGTAGGAACTAGAATATTTTGGTGATATTTCTGCTCTGCGCAGCCTTGACGAATCCCATGGGATGATGTGGCGCACTCTACTCTAAGTCTATTCTTTGCCACTTTATAGCCCTATTCGGACCGGTATTACTAGAGACATTGGTTATGTAATTATTATCCAAGCATGCACATTATTTAAGAGGACAATACACACTTCATTTTTTTCAAACTGCCCCCCCCTGTAATTCTTAATTCTTTCAAATTGAATTGATGGAATCATGGAGGTTTTTCTTCTAGACGGGAAAATATTTCAGTCATTCTAGAAGTTAATAGGCTACACTAACTCATGCTTGGCTGCCAAATGTGTAGGTGTCCCCATCCATAATATTTCAATTGAAGTGTGATCATAATCATTATTTTCCATGGTAGACATCCTTCCATATAACCCCCCCCCCCCCCCCATCTTGCTGATTTGAGCTTCTGAACTGTATTTTCACTTGAGATGCGTTTATGGATGAGAAAGTGAATTTTCCATTTCCAAAAAGTTATGCGCTGATGTCCAGCTTTGCAATCTATTGCATAGGACGGTGCTCACCAACCCTGTTCGTGGAGAGCTACCATCCTGTAGGTTTTCACTCCAACCCTAATCTAGCTCATCTAATTCAATAATTAGTCGGTAGGTGATCTTAATCCTATGATCATGAGCTGAGTGTCAGTTGTCATTGGTTTCTTGCTAACATCAGTATAATAAAAGGATGGTGTTAGATTATAAAGTCAGGGCGCTCTCTCACTCCAGTGTCCTCAGTATAATGACAGTGAGGTCAGTTATTCAACGTGTTACTCAACCAGCTGTAGACAGTTCAACTCAATAGTTTTTTTTMAACTGTCTGACGGTCTACCATAACCATGCTAATTACCCCAGTCTATTTATGTAGCCAGTAAATCATGCTTTGAAGTGTGTGTGTGTCCGGCCTATGGGTTGTTTGTAGTGTAAGTCCGTGTGTCTGGGTGGAGTTGAAACAGGCATGGCTGGACCCTTGAGACACTGTACTACAGCAATGTTTTTTTGGCAAGGCCAACACCTCAAGTCATAAATAGCCTATTTTAATCAACCTCAGAGGAGAGAATTAACTTTTCATACCATCCTTTAAAAAAGTAAAGGCTGCAAAGGATATGGTCTTTCTGTACCACGTTACTCCATTTATGTCATTGCAGAAGCAGTGCAGTCTCTGCTTTTATATGAAATGTTAGTTTCCCTTACTCTTGAAGAACATGAGTGGAAAATGGAATTGATACCAAACTTTTCTCTCTCAACGAAAAAGCGAGAGAAAGAATGAGGAACATGGTAGACCCAACTTGAGTCATCAGCATTTCCTGCGTCCCAAATGGCACCCTATTCCCTACGTAGTGCACTACGGGCCCTGGTCAATATATAGAACATGAGGTGCCGTTGGGATTGCCTTCCTAACGCTAGGCTATATTTTTTATCAACAACTAGTGCAACTTGCCACTCTGCCTGTGTCATATGATCGGTAGTGTTCATGTGACACATTAACCAGCTACTACTGCTTTCCCCACGATTGGAAATAAACTTTGTAGTCATCAAGTTATTCCCCCGGTGCTGACACCACCTCTAGCTCACATGTCAGTGGATCAGGCCTATAGGTTGACCAAAGTTGTTTTATTTGCGCATGCACATTCTCTGTTTTACCAGATGGCTTTAGGCTGATGTCAATCGCCACTATTGATTGTGCAAAACATAAAATGTAGGCAATGTTTTAATTCGCGATTTCAATTCATTTAGATCCACCCTTGTCAATGAGTGAAAAATGTCTTATGAAGTAGCCTAGTATCAAGCAGTTGGGCAACTCAACTTCATCACTATTCAGTTCCCTACCTTCTCGTTTCTATTTAGGGTATTCGTGAGATGAATTTGGTGCTTCACTGAATTGTATTTCTGATTTGATAGAAGGATCAAGGCTACATCGAAGCTGTGTTGCGGAGAGGGGTTATCCTACACCAGGAATGGGCAACTGGTGGCCCTCAGATCAATTCAAAATGTGTTTGTGCATCAGCCCCTCATGAGTTCAGATTTTGTGGCACCCACCCCCATCAGTTGCCCATCCCTGGCCTACACCCTCTAGCRCTTTTTGCCTCCCATTCTTTTGAGTACCCCTGAATAAGCTTGAGGAAAGATCCAATTTCCCCTCAAGTCTTGTTTCTTTTTGCTTTCTCTTTCATATTAAACTCCTTTCTCTTCCATCTCCCCCCACCTCTCAGCCTCTGTCTCTCACTCTTTTTTTTTGGTATTACTGAAATGAATAAGTAATGATGGAAACAGTGTGTATGGCAAGCAGGTGCTCCCCTGCCCTCCCTCCCTCCACCCCCTTTGTTTTGATAAGCAGATTAGCCAATACACCTGATGCTGCTGCCATCTGGCCTCAGTACTGTTAGTTAGGCTTGGGCGGTATACGGTAGGGATGTGACAAATTGACAATTTTGCTTTTTAAATCGGGTTTCCATTCAAACAAAACAAATCATACAATTGCACGTCAATTCACAATGTACACTGAACCAAAATATAAATGCAACATGTAAAGTGTTGTTGGTCCCATGTTTCATGAGATGAAATTAAAGAACCCAGAATTTCCATTTACACATAAAGCTTATTTCTCTAAAATGTTGTGCACATGTTTGTTTACATCCCTGTTAGTGAGCATTTCTCATTTGCCAAGATAACCATCCACCTGACAGGTGTGGCATATCAATAAGCTGATTTAACAGCATGATCATTACACAGGTGCACCTTGTGCTGGGTACAATAAAAGGCCACTCTAAAATATGCAGTTTTGTCACAACACAATGCCACAGATGTCTCAAGGTTTGAGGGAGCACACAATTGGCATGCTGAATGCAGGAATGTCCACCAGAGATGTTGCRAGATAATTTAATGTTAATTTCTCTACCATAAGCCGCCTCAAACGTCACCAAAAACTACCACCATGAATGGGCATAACATGAGCACAACTGATTCCATTCTGCCATCTATGCGTCCCACAGTAATGGAGTGAGCGTGGAAGGGGCCACCCACAAGCAGGTGGTGGATCTGATCCGGGCCGGAGAGAGGGAGCTGGTGCTGTCCGTGCTGTCTGTGCCTCTCCAGGAGGCAGACTGCCTGGAGGCTGGGGATGAGAGCGCGGCCCAGCTCAGCTACGACTACAGCGACAAGCAGGCCGTACCCATCTCCATCCCCACCTTCAAGCACGTGGAGCAGCACGCCGAGAGGTTTGTGGTGAGTAAAAAATTGATTACAGTGAGGTTTCTGGATGGCCTTGTTTAATTCAGATGGGGGCTTTAAGAAAAGTTTAGTCAGTGTCTTTTCCTGTGCAGATTTCGGCCAAGCCAAAATGTGTAGGCCACTGTCAGTTAACACATGTACAATGCAACCTATATGTATCCCTTCCCAGTTAAAGAATGTGTACGTGCAGGGCTCTAAATTAAATACATTAATTGGTGGCACTGCTGCTCCTAACTTAAAAATGTAGGAGCACAGTATAATATATAGGAGTACCAGAAAATATGCTTCTGCCTACTTCTGAAACACATGTTGTGCCCTACAAAGAAATATATAACCCTATAAATACATGTTTTGTTTTAAAATGTTAATACAAATACCTAATCATTGAAATAAGTCATTTGTGGAATATTAGGTTTCAACATTATGTAAAAGCAATATTTTCACACTGCGATGCATTACATAAATTGTACACTTGCTTTTTTCACAAACCTTTTTCTCATGGTATGTTCATAATGAAACTGTAAACACATTGGCTAGTTAACACACTAGACAACTAAATGAAAACTTGAGTTGCGTGGTGATTTGCTAAATGAAGGACTTCAAGAGCAACTTGAGCCGACACTCACGCTACTGAAAACAGGTGCGTCTTTCTCAATGTTCACTATTTACTCACGTTTTAAGAGGATGTTATTCCCTTAATACTGGGAGTTGAGACATACAGTTCACAGCATTACAAAGCTAAAATGGGGAACTATAAAATCTGTGTTTCGGAGAACGCGGTATAATCACAGACTCRAGACATTAAAACTGAATGTATTGAATTTAGTATGGAGTCAACTAAAATGTATTGAACCAAGTTAATGTTAAGACATGYATAAAATCCATCAGTGAATTGTATTTTTGTGCAAATTTCTGAAACTGCAGAGGCATGCCCCTGTTTGTGTATGCAGGGCGTGTAGATCTACACTTTGTGTAGCAGTTAGCGATTATGCTAATGATAACCTTCTGGTAGAGATCAAACCTTATTTGTCACATGCGCCGAATACAAGTGTAGACCTTACCGTGAAATGCTTGCTTACCCTTAACCAACAGCTCAGTTCAAGAAGATTTAATAAAATATTTACCAAATGGACTACAGTAAAAACTAATAATAAAAAGTAACACAATAAGAATAACAATAACGAGGCTATATACAGGGGGTACCGGTACTGAGTCAGTGTGCGAMGGTACAGGTTAGTTGAGGTAATTTGTACATGTAGGTAGGGGTGAAGTGACTGCATAGATAATAAACATCAAGTAGCAGCAGTGTACAAAAGGGAGAGGGGGGGGTCAATGTAACTATTTGGCGATTTTATTAATTGTTCAGCAGTCTTATGGCTTGGGAGTAGAAGCTGTTGAGGAGCCTTTTGGTCCTAGACTTGGCGCTCCGGTACTGCTTGCCGTGCGGTAGCAGAGAAAACAGTCTATAATGGCTGGAGTCTCTGGCAATTTTATGGGCTTTCCTCTGATACCGGCTATTTTATATAGGTCCTAGATGGCAGGAAGCTTGGCCCCAGTGATGTACGGGGCCGTATGCACTTCCCTCTGTAGCGCCTTACGGTCAGATGCTGAGCAGTTGCTATACCAGGCGGTGATGCAACCAGTCAGGATGCTCTCGATGGTGCAGCTGTAGAACCTTTTGAGGATCTGCGGTTTTGTCATGCCCTCTTCACGACTGTCTTGGTATGTTTGGACCATGATAGTTCGTTGGTGATGTGGACACCAAGGAACTTGAAACTCGACCCGCTCCACTACAGCCCCGTTGATGTTAATGGGGGCCTGTTCGGCCCGCCTTTTCCTGTAGTCCACAGTCGGCTCCTTTGTCTTGCTCACATTGAGGGAGAGGTTGTTATCCTGGCACCACACTGCCAGTTCTCTGACCTACTCCTATAGGCCGTCTCATCATTGTCGGTGATCAAGCCTACCACCGTTGTGTCGTCAGCCACCTTAATGATGGTGTTGGAGTCGTGTTTCGCCACGCAGTTGTGGGTGAACAGGGAGTACAGGAGGGGACTAAGTACACACCCCTGAGTGGCCCCAGTGTTATGGATCAGCTTGACAGACGTGTTATTTTCTACTCTTACCACCTGGGGGCGGCCTGTCAGGAAGTCCAGGATCGTTGTTTGTAATCAGGTCTACTACTTTCGCGTCGTCAGATGAACTTGATGATAGCGTTGGAACTGTAAGGCCACGCAGTTGTGGATGTACAGGAGGGGACTGAGGACGCACCCTTGTGGGACCCCGTGTTGAGAATCAGTGTGGAGGAGGTAATGTTGCCTACCTTCACCACCAGGGGGGCGGCCCGTTGAAGGCCGAGCTGTAGTTGATGAATAGCATCCTCACATATTCATTATTTCTGTCCAGGTGGGTGAGGGCAGTGCAATTGTGATTGCGTCGTCAAGCAAACTGGCTAACATTAGCTAGCTTGCTAGCTACTTCCAGACACAAATGAGAGAACACCTCACTCTGACCATTTTACTCGCCCTAACAGAGCTGGTTAGGCTGTTTTCATGTTATCCAGAGTGTTGGTGACTGCAACTGTGCTGCTGGAAACAATTTCATTACACCATTTTCAAGGGTGTTGAGCGTTTATAAATTCAGCAGTTATTCTCCGCTCAGGTACACTCAGACGAGAGTGCTCTGAAATCGGAGTAGATAGCCAGAGCAAATTTAAGAAAGCACCCAAATGACCATTGAGAACGCGCGACTATACAGCTAAGCTAAGAATGACGGGAATAATCAAGTCAATAAACGTTGGGCAGTTAGATAGCATATAGTTAATATACTGGCAAGTTCAATGTATTAGTAGGCAACTAACGTTAGGTAGCTAGCTTACAAACCGGTACATACTGCTGTAATGATATGCTATGTGGTTTGTAAGGATAGCGTAGCTAACAAATTGTCAGCCAACATAACGTGTAAGGTAACTTATTTGAAAAGTAATTACTTTATTACATTGCTCAACATTTTCTTAACATTGTCATAATTAGTTAAAGCATTGCATTTGTATCCGCTCTCGTGGGATTTTATTAAAATCTGAAAACGATGTGAAGCCACGCCCACTTTTTGAAGAATTGCATTGTTGGCCCTAAAAGCATGGAAATAATGATTGTATACTTCGTATTTTGACGAATGTAGTACGACATCAGGGAACTTTTGGCATACTAACTATATCCATACTGTGACAAATAAGCATAATATATACTCAATTTACGACACAAATAGTGTGATTCGTGCGGTTAGTATGAGTATTCGAACACAGCTCATGTCGCACGGCAAAAAATGTAGGAGTGTATGTAACCAAAATGGTCGCACTTAAGAGTCCTGTGTACATGTCCAATCTTTTACAAGTGAATACGGTGCATCATTTCCCCAGTGCTCTGTCATATGATGCCTTCCAGCTCACCTCGGTCTGTCCCCTACAGGTGTACAACGTGTACATGTCGGGCAGGCAGCTGTGCGCCAAGCGTTACCGAGAGTTTGCTATCCTGAACCAGAACCTGAAGAGGGAGTTTGCCAGCTACACCTTCCCCAAGATCCCCGGGAAGTGGCCCTTCTCCCTGTCTGAGCAGCAGCTGGACGCACGCCGCAGGGGCCTGGAGGAGTATCTGGAGAGAGGTGAGGTGTTCGAGGAGCAAAGGTAGTGAAGGAGGTATTGTAGAGAATTGAGGAGAGGTAAATAAGGAAAATACTCAAGGTTCAGGATGGCAACTTAATTCCATTCAATAATGTTGTAACGCTGACATGCGGATAGTGCCTATAGATCCAGCACCACAGGCATCATATTACGCAGACGTATATTTCACATATATACTGAGTATACCAAACATTAAGAACACCTTCCTAATATTGACTTGCACCCCCCCAATTTTGCCCTCAGAACAGAAGGCCAGCATCCCGGAGTCTCCTCTTCACTGTTGACGTTGAGACTGGTGTTTTGCGGGTACTATTTATTACAGCTGCCAGTTGAGGACTTGTGAGGCGTCTGTTTCTCAATCTAGACACTCTAATGTACTTGTCCTCTTGCTCAGTTGTGCATCGGGGCCTCCCACACCTCTTTCTATTCTGATTAGAGCCAGTTTGCACTGTTCTGTGAAGGGAGTAGTAGTACACAGCGTTGTACGAGATCTTCAGTTTCTTGGCAATTTCTTGCATGGAATAGCCTTAATTTCTCAGAACTAGAATAGACTGACGAGTTTCAGAAGAAAGTTCTTTGTTTCTGGCCATTTTGAGCCTGTAATTAAACTCACAAATGCTGATGCCCCAGGTACTCAACAAGTCTAAAGAAGGCCAGTTTTATTGCTTCTTTAATCAGTACAACAGTTTTCAGCTGTGCTAACATAATTGCAAAAGGGTTTTCTAATAATCAATTAGCCTTTTAAAATTATAAACTTGGATTAGCTAACACAACGTGCCATTGGAACACAGGAGCTGATTGTTGCTGATAATGGGCCTCTGTACGGCTATGTAGATATTCCATTAAACATCAGCCGTTTCCAGCTACAATAGTCATTTATAACGTTAACAATGTCTACACTGTATTTCTGATTAATTTGATATTTTAATGGACAGAAAATTTGCTTTTCTTTCAAAAACAAGGACATTTCTAAGTGACCCCAAACTTTTGAACAGTGGTGTACATGTAGAAAAGGGTAAAGTGACAATGCATGAATAATAAACAGAGTAGCAGCAGCATGACAATCTGTGGTGGGGACAATGCAAGTAGTCCGGGTAGCAATTTGATTAACTTTTCAAGAGTTATTGCTTGGGGGTAGAAGCTGTTAAGAAGCCTTTTTGACCTATACTTGGTGCTCCGGTACCGCTTGCCGTGCGGTAGCAGAGAGGAACGTCTATGAATAGGGTGGCTGGAGTCCTTGGCAATTTTTTGGGCCTTTCTCTGACATTGCCTGGCATAGAGGTCCTGGGTGGCAGGAAGCTTGGCCCCAGTGATATACTGGGCCGTACACACTACCCTCTGTAGTGCCTTGCGGTCGGAGGCCGTGCAGTTGCCGTACCAGGCGGTGATGCAACCAGTCAGGATGCTCTCGATGGTGAAGTTGTAGAACCTTTTGAGGATCTGAGGACCCATGCCAAATCTTTTCAGTCTCCTGAGGGGGAATATGTGTTGTCGTGGCCTCTTCATGACTGTCTTGGTGTGTTTGGATCATGATAGTTTGTTGGTGATGTGGACACCAAGGAACTTGAAGTTCTCAACCTGCTCCACTACAGCCCTGTCAATGAGAATGGGGGCGTGCTCGGTCCTTCTTTTTCTGTAGTCCACAATCATCTCCTTTGTCTTGATCACGTTCAGGGAGAGGTTGTTATCCTGGCACCACACTGTCTCTGACCTCCCTATAGACTGTCTCATCGTCAGTGATCAGGCCTACCACTGTTGTGTCATCGGCAAACTTAATGATGGTGTTGGAGTCGTGCTTGGCCGTGCAGTCATGGGTGAACAGGGAGTACAGGAGGGGACTGAGCACGCACCCTGAGGGGCCCCTGGGTTGAGGACCAGCGTGGCAGATGTTGTTACCTACCCTTACCACCTGGGGGTGGCCCGTCAGGAAGTCCAGGATCCAGTTGCAGAGGGAGGTGTTTAGTCTCAGGGTCATTAGCTTAGTGATGAGCTTTGAGGGCACTATGGTGTTGAACGCTGAGCTGTAGTCAATGAATAGCATTCTCACGTAAGTGTTCCTTTTGTCCAGGTGGGAATGGGCAGTGTGGAGTGCAGTAGAGATTGCATCATCTGTGGGTCTGTTGGGGCGGTATGCAAATTGGAATGGGTCTAGGGTTTCTGGGATAATGGTGTTGATGTGAGCCTTGACCAGCCTTTCAAAGCACTTCATGGCTACAGACGTGAGTGCTACGGGTCAGCAGTCATATAGTCAGGTTACCTTGGTGTTCTTGGACACAGGGAATATGGTGGTCTGCTTGAAACATGTTGGTATTACGGACTCGGTCAGGGGCAGGGACAGGTTGACAATGTCAGTCAAGACACTCTGAGAGCGTGTACTCCGAGCACACGTCCTGGTAATCCGTCTGGCCCTGCGGCCTTGTGAATGTTGACCTGTTTAAAGGTCTTACTCACATCGGCTACGGAGAGCGTGATCACACAGTCGTCCAGAACAGCTGATGTTCTCATGCATGCATCAGTGTTGCTTTCCTCGAAGTGAGCATAGAAGTTATTTAGCTCGTCTGGGAGGCTCATGTCACTGGGCAGCTCGCGGCTGTGCTTCCCTTTGTAGTCCATAATAGTTTGCAAGCCCTGTCACATCCGACGAGCTTCGTAGCTGGTGTAGTACAATTCAATCTTAGTTCTGTTACTGTCGCTTTGCCTGTTTGATGGTTTGCCGGAGGGCATAGTGGGATTTCTTATAAGCTTCCGGGTTAGAGTCCCGCTCCTTGAAAGCGGCAGCTCTACCCTTTAGCTTAGTGTGGATGTTGCCTGTAATCATGGCTTTTGGTTGGGGTATGTACGTATGGTCTCTGTGGGGACGATGTCATCGATGCATTTATTGATGAAACCAGTGACTGATGTGGTGTACTCCTCAATGCCATCGGAAGAATCCCGGAACATATTCCAGTCTGTGCTAGCAAAACAGTCCTGTAGCTTAGCATCTGCGTCCTCTGACCACCTCCTTATTGAGCGATTCACTGGTACTTCCTGCTTTAGTTTTTGCTTGTAAGCAGGAATCAGGAGGATAGATTTATGGTCAGAAACCAGTGTGCCTGGCACCTACTACCAGAGACAATTACATTTACACTTTGAATGGTACACATACACAATCCCTGTCTCAAGGCTTATTAATCCTTCTTTAACCTGTATCCTCCCCTTCATCTGCACTGATTTGAAATGGATTTAACAAGTGACATCAATAAGGGATCATAGCTTTCACCTGGTCAGTCTTTGTCATGGAAAGAGCAGGTGTTCTTAATGTTTTGTATATCCGGTGGCTATTATTATTATTGTCTATTTAATTATGTGTTATTACACCCCTTCCATCTGTCAGTGCTGGAGATGAGAAGTCAGTTGAGGAGAGATTAGAAAACATTTAGCACATGTTTAATTTTTATTATATATATTATATATATATATATTTGTTATATATTTTTTATTTTTTTTATTTTTTGGTGAGTTCAAGTAGGGATACCTAGTCTGTTGTACGACTGAAAGCATTCAACAGAAATGTGTCTTCTGAATCAGAGAGGTGCGGGGGGCTGCCATAATCGACATCCATGTCTTCGGCGCCCGGGAAACAGTAGGTTAACTGCCTTGCTCAGGGGCAGAACGACAGATTTTTACCTCGTCAGCTCGGGGATTCGATCCAGCAATCTTTCGGTTACTGGCCCAACGCTCTAACCACTAGGCTACCTGCCGAGTGTTTCGAGAAGTGAGAAACCAAGTATGCTGTAATGCAGTGTGTTGAACTTCGACATAGCTCTCTATCTCCTGCTGACGTATCGCTAATCATTGCAATACTTGTTGAATGCCCTTGAATGTGTATGTACGTGGACAGTTGAAGTCGGGAGTTTACACACTTAGGTTGGAATCATTAACTTGTTTTTCAACCACTCCACAAATTTCCTGATAACTAACTATAGTTTTGGCAAGTCGGTTAGGACATCTACTAAGTCATTTTTCCAACAGACAGATTATTTAACTTATAATTCACTGTATCACAATTCCAGTGGGTCAGAAGTTTACATACACTAAGTTGACTGTGCCTTTAAACAGCTTGGAAAATTCCAGAAAATTATGTCATGGCTTTAGAAGCTTCTGATAGGCTAATTTACATCATTTGAGTCAATTGGAGGTGTACCTGTGGATGTATTTCAAGGCCTACCTTCAAACTCAGTGCCTCTTTGCTTGGCATCATGGGAAAATCAAAAGAAATCAGCCAAGACCTCAGAAGAAAAATTGTAGACTTCCACAAGTCTGGTTCATCCTTGGGAGCAATTTCCAAACGTTCATCTGTACAAACAATAGTACACAAGTATAAACACCATGGGACCACGCAGCCGTCATACCGCTCAGGAAGGAGACGCGTTCTGTCTCCTAGAGAAGAACGTCCTTTGGTGCGAAAAGTGCAGATCGATCCCAGAACAACAGCAAAGGATCTTGTCAAGATGCTGGAGGAAACGGGTACAAAAGTATGTATATCCACAGTAAAACGAGTCCTATATCGACATAACCTGAAAGGCTGCATGAAGAAGCCACTGCTCCAAAACCGCCATAAAAAAGCCAGACTACGGTTTGCAACTGCACATGGGGACAAAGATCCCCCTACAGAAAATTTGTGGGCAGAACTGAACCAGCTCGGTCAGGAAGAATGGGCCAAAATTCACCCAACTTATTGTGGGAAGGCTACCCAAAACGTTTGACTCAAGTTAAACAATTTAAAGGCAATGCTACAAAATACTAATTGAGTGTATGTAAACTTCTGACCCACTGGGAATATGATGAAAGAAATAAAAGCTGAAATAAATAATTCTCTCTACTATTATTCTGACATTTCACATTCTTAAAATACAGTGGTGATCCTAACTGACCTAAGACAGGGTATTTTTACTTGGATTAAATGTCAGGAATTGTGAAAAACTGAGTTTAAATGTATTTGGCTAAGGTGTATGTAAACTTCCGACTTCAACTGTATGAATGTGTATGTGTATGTTCAAAGTGTGCATGTGAGTGCAATATGTTAAGATGACCTTTTGCTCTCTTCTCCTTCTGTAGTTTGTTCTGTGCGGGTGATTGGGGAGAGTGACATCATGCAGGAATTCCTGTCTGAATCAGATGAGGTATGTTTGTGCAGGCAGTTTCCATAGCTGTGTGTGACACACACACTGATGCTCACCCTTCCTTTCTCTGTTTGTCAGAATGACAATGGTGTGTCAGACGTGGAGCTGCGGATATCCCTGCCAGACAAGACAACCATCTCGGTCAGGGTGCGCAAGAACAGCACGACTGACCAAGTCTACCAGGTATAGAGCAGTGCTGTGTTCCTCACTTCTAGTCCTAGAGGCAGGGCTCTAAAGTGTGACAGCACAAAGCACGAATAAGGCAGAGAGGGAGAGGATTTGGCAGCCCCAGATGGCTATGGTGTGTGCATTTTCCACCTCTCAAAACATGGTGCTAATAAAGTTAACAAAGCCCTTGCTAGTTTAGCTAGCTAGCTAGCTACAGTGCCTTCAGAAAGTGTTCAAACCCCTTGACTTATTTTGACACATTTTGTTACAGCTTGAATTCAAAATTGATTAAATAGATTTCTCACCCATCTACACACAATACCCCTTAATGACAAGGTGAAAACATTCGATTTTTGGGGGCAAATGAAATACAGCAATATCTCATTTACATAATTCACACCCGTGTCAATACTTTGTAGATGCATCGTTGGTGGCGATTCCAGCTTTGAGTCGTCTTGGGTTTGTCTATCAGCTTTGTACAGATTTTCTCGAGCTCTGTTACGTTAGATGGGGAGCAGCGGTGAACAGCAGTCTTCCACAGATTTTCAATGGGATTCAAGTCTGGAGTGCACTCTGAAGCAGGTTCTCATCAAGGATTTCCCAGTATTTGGCTCCATTCGTCGTTCCTCTATCTTTACCAGTCTTCAAGTCCCTGCTGCTGAATAGCATTCCCATAGCATGATGCTGCCACCACCATTCCTCACAGTAGGGATGGTGTTAGACAGGTGATGAGCTGTGCCTGGTTTTCTCCAGACATAGCGCTTTGCATTCAGGCCGAAGAGTTACGTTTTTCTCATCAGACCACATAATCTTTTGCCTTATGTTCTGAGGTTTTCACGTCACTTTTTGCAAACTACAGGCGTGCTGTTATTAGCCTTTTTCTCAGGATGGCTTCTGTCTGGCCACTCCCATAAAGCCCAGATTGGTGAAGTGGTGTAGGTACTGTTGTCCTTCTGTCAGGTTCTCCCATATCAGCCAATGAACTCTGTAGTTCTGTCAGTGGTCATTGGGTTCTTGGTCACCTCCCTGACCAAGGTCCTTCTTGCCTGGTTGCTCAGTTTGGTCGGACTGGCAGTCTGGGTAGTTCCATATTTTTTTCAATTTCCAAATGATGGAGACCACTGTGCTTCTGGAAACTTTTTAGAAAGTTTTATACAGTTCTTTGGACTTCATGGTCTAGTTTCTGCTCTGACATACACTGTCAACTGTGGGACCTTATATAGACAGGTGTTTCTTTCTAAATCATGTCTAAACAATTGAATTGGCCACAGGTGGACTCCAATCAAGTTGTAGTGACACGTCAAGTATGATCAAATGAAATTGGATGCACCTGAGCAATATGTGTCAAAACAAAGAGGTGTGATATTTATATCAATTTAGATTTCTTTCTGAAAATGATTCATACATTTCAAAACGTTTCACTTTGTCATTATGGGGTCTTTTGTGTAGATGGGTGAGGGGGAAAAACATCTATTTAATCCAATTGAATTCAGGCTAACAATGTGGAATAAGTTGAGGGGTATGAATACTTTCGGAAGGCACTGTAGATGCAATGATGACGATTACAGAAACTGCAATGCTGGTAAACATGTTATACGCCATTCTCTTGATTGATGGGCTGGTGCTGCTTGTAATAGACTTGCGAGCCCTCATCTCTGCATTTTCAGTGCCACGGCCAAACTTCAACTACTGGGCTAGACTATTGTGGTCGGCAGTGTTGACAACAGAAATGCTACAGTCATTTAAATGAATCAATAACTAGCGATGAGTAGTTTACAATGAAGTAGCCTACCTTTGGCTGGCTGTCATGTTCCATTAAATTGGATTATGATTGCTTTTTTCAACTGGGATTATTATCCAACAAGTTAGGTAAGGTTCTAGCCACCATTTTAGCCCCCACTGTGCATGGAAATGTGAAGCACAAGCCATTGATCATACAGGCCTATCACATGTGGATGCTCAAAAAATTTATTTTTTTATTTTTGTAGCAGATACCTATATTAATTAATGAATAAGCAGGTCCATCTTAAATCTGGTATTATGCAATGGGCTATCGGTATCATTTTCAATGTGATGCAACTCGATAGTTAAATAGTGCTTTTACACAATGTAGAAACTAGTATTCCACCAAGGACTTTGTAATTTCAATGACAGGTTTTTGTATCAACATTTTAGCTTTTTATAATAATCAAATGTCTTTACAGGTTGCGTATTAGTTTCTAGTGTACAACGTGCTTCAGAAGTATTTAGAATTCATATAGGCTATGATGTCAATTAAAAATATATATTTTCTGGTGCTTGTACATTTTATGTTGTGCTCCTAGCTTCTTTTTTTTAAAGTCGGGAGCACCAGTGCTACCAATGACYMMGGGGGGGGGGGGGGTCCRGSCRAGAGGGCAACACTGTGTACTGGCTTTCTTTACAGCCCAGCACTGCAATACCTGGGGCCTGCGTGGCCTGTATTCACAAAGCATCTCAAAGTAGGTGTGCTGATCTAGGATCACGTCCTTACCTGTCTTATTATGATATGAAAGTCATAACTGATCCGTGATCAGCGCTCCTACGCTGAGACACTTGGGCCGTGTTCAGGTGACCGTAACATTACAGAACTTTCAGATAGAAATGCTGATATGATTGCTGTGTCAGATATGATGGGGACTCGTCAGCTCTTCATTCTATTTCTAATTTTAAACATCAGTACACCACTGAATACACCCTTGATTCAACCAATCAACTTCTATGTTAATAATACATTTTATTTCAAGCGCTTTTCAAGACACKCAAAGTCACTTTATATGCACAAGAAAATCTGCAGGATAAAAATAATAAAATCTCACATTAAAATAAGTGTACATAAAAGTACACTAAACATAAGGACAGACGAACAATGGAGATATTAATGAAATTATCAAGACCCTGGTTAGTTGAATCATCTGGTGGGTTAATGCTGGGACAAAGTTTGCACTCATAGGACCAGAGTGTATAACACTAGATCAATATCAATGCATGCATAGCTCTTATGTGACTGAATGGTGCTTGACTATCAATAACTGATGGGCCGCCACTGTACTTTCCCTCTCTCCATCCCCCAGGCTTTAGTGATGAAGGTTGGTATGGACAGCATCATGGCCAGCTACTTTGCCCTCTTTGAAGTCATCAACCACTCCTTTGGTAAGACCATTCATCTGTTTATTCATTCATTCCTCTGGAGTCCACAGCTAGTCCATGTACCCGACCCCTTTCACCTTTACTCTTCTGATCAGTACAGTTGCATCTCAAGTAGTCTAAAGTGGCTTCTTCTCCATGTCTCCTTCCCTTCAACTGCATTGATCTTCAAACACAGAGAAATTGAAATGAAAGTAGCCACCGAAACATGTTTCCGCCATGCCGTCTCCTCACCGCCTGTGTTTCTCRAGATCTGTGCTGATGACAGGAAGGTGAAACCTCTAGTCTATTGAGACGCGCCCTTAACCTCCTCTCCCCCTTTCCCTAGTGAGAAAACTGGCCCCCAACGAGTTCCCCCACAAGTTGTATGTGCAGAACTACACATCGGCCGTGCCGGGTACCTGTCTGGCCCTCCGCAAGTGGCTCTTCACCTCTCATCAGGAGGAGGAGCTGCTCAGGGACAAACCTCTGGCCGTTCACTACTGCTTCCACCAGGTAAGAGCTCTCTCTTGACTGTCGTTCCAACTATCTGTTGGAGGCTTAAAATACTTTAAACTTTCAAATCTGGCTGGCAATTGTTGTAGTCCAGACCAATGTTCCCTCTAAGCTGCGCGCTTTCGCGCAGCTCCCCTTCGGACTGCCGTGCAGAAGAAATATGAGCCCGTTCAGAGAGGCATGAGATTGAACTTCACTCAACTTTCTAGAGTTTTCTCCTTTAGTTAACACTATCAACATGTTGCTCTACTGTGGGAATTGTGCTCGAATCAATGCAATATTAGCCACTCTCAATGTAACATACCGAAACAAAACGAAGTATGCAAGCCTTAGTATGCAAGACTAACTGCAAGAGATTTTCTTGTCAGCAGAGCGCATTGGAGTAAAATTCTATTGCATTGACAGGCACGACTCAGGCCCGTACTCTACACAGACTGGTGCGCCATAACCAATCAGAGTTGCAGTAGGCCTGTTTGAGTGGCGCAGCGGTTTAAGTCGCTGCATCTCAGTGCAAGAAGCATCACTACAGTCCCTGGTTGGAATCCAGGCTGCATCACATCTGGCCGTGATTGGGAGTCCCATTGGGTGGCGCAAAATTGGCCCAGCGTTGTCCGGGATTGGCTGGGGAAGGCCGTCATTGTACAGTTGAAGTTGGAAATTTACATACACTTAGATTGGAGTCATTAAAACACGTTTTTCAACCACTCCACAAATTTCTTGTTAACAAACTATAGTTTTTGCAAGTCGGTTAAGACATCTACTTTGTGCATGACACAAGTAATTTTTCCAACAATTGTTTACAGACAGATTGTTTCACTTATAATTCACTGTAGCACAATTCCAGTGTGTCAGAAGTTGACATACACTAAGTTGACTGTGTCTTTAAACAGCTTGGAAAATTCCAGAAAACAATGACATAGCTTTAGAAGCTTCTGATAGGCTAATTGGCATCATCTGAGTCAATTGGAGGTGTACCTGTGGATGTATTTCAAGGCCTACCTTCAAACTTAGTGCATCTTTGCTTGACATCATGGGAAAATCAAAAGAAATCAGCCAAGACCTCAGGAAAAAAAATTGTAGACCTCCACAAGTCTGGTTCATCCTTGGGAGCAATTTCCAAACGCCTGAAGGTACCATGTTCATCTGTACAAACAATAGTACTCAATTATAAACACCATGGGACCAAGCAGCCGTCATACCACTCAGGAAGGAGACGCATATATATATATCTAACTCAGCAAAAAAAGAAACGTCCATTTTTTAGGACCCTGTCTTTCAAAGATAATTTGTAAAAATCCAAATAACTTCACAGATCTTCATTGTAAAGGGTTTAAACACTACTTGTTCAATGAACCATAAACAATTAATGAACTGCACCTGTGGAACGGTCGTAAGACATTAACAGCTTACAGACGGTAGGCAATTAAGGTCACAGCTATGAAACGTAGGACACTAAAGAGGCCTTTCTACTGACTCTGAAAAACACCAAAAGAAAGATGCCCAGGGTCCCTGCTCATCTGCCGCGTGAACGTGCCTTAGGCATGCTGCAAGGAGGCATGAGGACTGCAGATGTGGCCAGGCAATACATTGCAATGTCCGTACTGTGAGACGCCTAAGACAGCGCTGCAGGGAGACAGGACGGACAGCTGATCGTCCTCGCAGTGGGCAGACCATGTGTAACAACACCTGCACAGGATCGGTACATCCGAACATCACACCTGCGGGACAGGTACAGGATGGCAACAACAACTGCCCGAGTTATACCAGGAACGCACAATCCCTCCATCAGTGCTCAGACTGTCCGCAGTGGGCTGAGAGAGGCTGGACTGAGGGCTTGTAGGCCCGTTGTAATGCAGGTCCTATCCAGACATCACCGGCTACAACGTCACCTATGGGCACAAACCCACCGTCGCTGGACCAGACAGGACTGGCAAAAAGTGTTCTTCACTGACGAGTGCGGTTTGTCTCGGCAGGGTGATGGTCGGATTCGCGTTTATCGTCGAAGGAATGAGCGTTTACACCGAGGCCTGTACTCTGGAGCGGGATCGATTTGGAGGTGAAGGGTCCGTCATGGTCTGGGCGGTGTGTCACAGCATCATCGGACTGAGCTTGTTGTTATTGCAAGCAATCTCAACACTGCGTTACAGGAAGACATCCTCCTCCATGTGGTACCCTTCCTGCAGCTCATCCTGACATGACCCTCCAACATGACAATGCCACCAGCCATACTGCTCGTTCGGTTGTGATTTCCTGCAAAGACAGGAATTCAGTGTTCTGCCATGGCCAGCGAAGAGCCCGGATCTCAATCCCACATTGAAAACGTCTGGGCCTTGTTGGATCGGAGGGTGAGGCCTAGGGCCATTCCCCCCTGAAATGTCGGGAACTTGCAGGTGCCTTGATAGAAGAGTGGGTAACATCTCACAGGCAAGAACTGGCAAATTTGGTGCAGTCCAGAGGAGGAGATGCACTGCAGTACTTAATGCAGCTGGTGGCCACACCAGATACTGACTGTTACTTTTGATTTTTATCCCCTTTGTTCAGGGACACATTATTCCAATTCTGTTAGTACATGTCTGTGGAACTTGTTCAGTTTATGTCTCAGTTGTTGAATCTTGTTATGTTCATACAAATATTACACATGTTAAGTTTGCTGAAATTACACGCAGTTGACAGTGAGAGGACGTTTCTTTTTTTGATGAGTTTATATGTATTAGTTACAGTTCTATTTCTTGTGTTTTTGTTCTACTTGACATTTGTATGTATTTTTTTTTATAGTACTACTGATATTCATTACTGCATTGTTGGGATAGGGCAAGCTAAGGCATTTCACTGTAGGTTACATGACAATTAAAAACTTGATACATAGGCCTAATTCAATGTAAAGGCTCAGCTGTTAAATTTCAATTTATACCGGTATTATAAACCACACTGTCTATGATATTGCAAAACAAAAACAAAAAAATATATATATACACTAGGTCCAATTAATTGAGATGTGCATGGTCATTTTTTTCAAAAGTTGCATGGAATATAGGCCTACATTGAACACCACGCATTTGSTGCTACTGTAGGCTGAATGATAGAACAGCTATTTCCATGTTATAATGTTATGGGATGCATTTTTCTCCATTGTTTTTGATGGTAGGCCACTGGTAGATCTACATTGATTAAATATCCACCGTAGCCAACTTAACTATAACTTAAAGCGGGTACAGCCTCTGGTGTTCACAGTAAATGCGTGCCAGAAGTTGCACAGAATTTTCACATAGTTCAGGTTTGCACTCAGTAGCTTTAAGATTCTTCTGTCTGTAGCTGAAACATTTCTGGGTGACTCTTACTGGTCCTGAGTCAGTGGTAGCCTACTGTGTCAATACTGATCTGTGGTCAGTTTGAATGAGATTACATCTGCGTGCCCCTGCTCTTTGCTAGTTTAGATGAAACGTGGTCTCTAACAAAAGCCCCTTTCTCTGTCTGCTAAGGSATTGGATGACGTGAAGAAGGGATTCATCAAAACTGAAGACAAGTCGTACCAGCTGACGAAACTGGCAGAGCAGCGCAAGATGGCCATGGTTAGTCCCTTTTTCTAATCTCTTGTTCCTCTTCTCTTCCCATTGCAAGTGGTCCTCTGTAGCTTAGTTGGTAGAGCATGGCGCTCGCAACACAGGATAGTGGGTTCGATTCCTGGGACCACCCGTACGTAAAATGTATGCAGAGATGACTAAYTCGCTTTCGATAAAAGCATCTCATAACGTACAGTGTGAGTGTGCCTTCCTTTTCGCTGTTATCTGTCCATTGCTGACATAATGTGTAGGTGTATTAATGTGTATATTGTATATTGTATGTGTACGTTCCTGTTTGGTGCCTACCTGTGTGGTTGATGGCGGTCTATCTTGTCTGTCAGTATCTGAGTCTGCTGCGCTCCTGTGAGGGATACAATGAGGTCATGTTCCCCCACTGCTCCTGTGACTCCCGGAGGAAGGGCCACGTCATCACGGCCATCAGCATGCACCACTTCAAACTGCACGCCTGCACAGAGGACGGCACGCTTGAYGTGAGTGAGATTGGAGTATGAGTACACTGACATAGAAGCGCCGCACACACACTATATCACACAGAACAAAAGCAAAAACATTTGAGTGTGTACACGCTGGCTCATACTGTGTGTGTACTTACCATTCTCTCTTCTGTCTTATCAGAACCAGGTGATATCGTTTGAGTGGGCGGAGATGCAGCGCTGGGACACCGACGAGGAGGGCATGGCGTTCTGCTTTGAGTACGCCAGGGGGGAGAAGAAACCTCGCTGGGTCAAGATCTTCACACCATACGTGAGTCTACAAAACGCAACAGACAAACACACTCGGACAGCTCACATATAACGCTGGGTTAAGATAGCCCGCTATTAATGGAATACAACAGGATATAGAAATTGAGAGTGTTGTCTGTCCCAAATGGCATACTACTTTTGACAAGGGCTCTGGGAATAGGGTGCAATTTTTGGGACGTAGACATTGTTGATAAAAAAATATATATTTGGATCAGTTTCTTCTAACAAAGTGAGTGTCGTCTCTCCCCAGTTCAACTACATGCACGAGTGCTTCGAGAGGGTCTTCTGTGAGCTCAAGTGGAGGAAACAGGTACGAGTCACACCCTTCCTTCTCCTCCAATACACAACTAATTGTATGTATCCTGTCGTGTCTTTGCTATCATTAAATTGAAGACTTATAGTTTTATCAAAAATTCCTGTAATTAGGGATTACGCGATCACTTGAGAAATAACGTAACTAATTAACTATGAAWTCGAGGGCACCAGGGAAAGTTATTAGATTAGAAAGTTATAATTTCCCAATATAACCTTTCAGATATTTTCATATCTGATCAATAGTCTTCTGATTAATGATTTATTTATTTTTACCTCACGTTCCAAACGTTCCAAACGTTATTTTTACCTCACATTCCAAACGTCGTAAATTGTTGATTATCTGCACGAACCCAGTCTTCACTATGAGTCATCCATACATCGATTGTCTTAAATCATTTATTTATTACTAACTAATTAATTCACAGAAATGCATAAACAAACAAACAAACAAACTTAAAAAGGGTTACATGAAATGGGAGAAATATGCCCTAGTGGCTGAACCGGCATGGCGGCTCGTTAGACAAAAGGGAGAATGGGGGGTCGATTCAGAAGTCACTACAGAGTGTACTCTTTATAACAATTGACATGCTAATCCTTACACATGAATGCTCACTCATTCGGGAACAATTGCAATCAATATATATATATTTACGCTCGGTGTGTGTCGTCTTGATCGTTGGAGAGAAGTTAGTTTCTGTTGGAGTGAAGTTAGTTTCTGTTGGAGTTCTGTCTCGGTTATTGTGGATAGTTCAGTGACATTCGTTATAGAATGGATGTTTCGGCAGTTGTCTTTCTTCGCGTTCAATGATACCGAATTCCTAGCTGCAGACTAGTAGTCAATATCAAAGACTTGTTCTTATTCGGCTAAGAGTTTAACCACGTGMTATGGTTAAAGATTCAGCAATTGTACTTAACCTTCGTTCACCCATGGAGAGAAAACATGGTCTAATGGTAATTTCTCAGAGTTMACTTTTATTCAGATAGCAGAAAGGGGCTGTCCTTGGATGTCTGACCCAACTGGCTCAGYGGCGGGTCCTCGGGTTTAGTTCAAATCAAAAAGGGATTTGTATTTTTCTTAATTAAACAGTCCAAAATCATATTACACAATTATACAAACAGTATCATACTCACTCTTTCATTTTATACAACAAACAGATGTAAACCTCATATCTGAGGTTATTATATAAACAGCGGTATGGTAATGTAGTCCCACAGTCTCTCATGAGTTTCCCACATGGTGACCAATAGACATGTTAATAGCTGGACTCTCCACCGATCTTTTATACTTTTGCAGGAACATGAAATATGTTCGTACCTCAAGTTCTGTGAGGTGGGAGAAAATTCCTTTGTCCTGAAAGTTTACCCTCTGTCTAATACTGTTGGGCCATGAGGAGATTCTCAGGAATTTACGACGTCTCTCTGTGACCACAGCATGGGTTGAAGGGGCAGGGAAAGGCAGGGAGAGGGGGATGGGGTTTGCAATACCCAAGCAGGCGACGTCATGACAATCCCAAATGGCACCCTATACTTTTTATTGTGCACCACATTTGACAAGGGCCCGTAAGGGCTACAGGGCCTCATAACTGTTGCGTGAATTTCACAATTTACATTTAGAAACTTGCTGCATGCCATACATGCGCATGTTTCCCGTTCTAAATCAGCATTGTCGTGAAACTGTGAACGAGCATTAAAACTCCGCCTGGAAAACGCCTCCGTTCACCTTTCGCGGTGACAATAACGCCCTTTATTTACTGTGTGCAAAAAAACGAATTGTGGTTCAAAATTTAGTTTATCAATAGATTATTATTGGGTTGATATGTCCTGCCTTGGTCTAGGCTCTGAGATGAATTGGGCAATGATGTCGCGCTCCTATCYAACAGCAATACTGCCTACCAGTACTGTCAAATATTTTATATAAGCTACTGGTCTATTGACTGTGTTGGCAGAAAGTTCTAATCTTTAGCAGTAATTTATGCTGTATCTGGAAAAGTACTATTAAAAACTTACTTCAATGTGAAAGATCAGCTGTTAAATTCGAATGTATACTGGTATTATAAACCACGCAAAAGTTGAAATATATATATAGCCTATCTATTTACAATTAAATGAGATGTGCGTGGTGATTTGTTGTATGTCTCCTTCGGAAATATGAACCCATTACGGCCCGAAAAGATGGATTATAAAAGGTTTGAACACATCTACTCATTCCAGGGTTTGCATTTATGCTATTTTCTGCATTGTAGAATAGCGAAGACGTGAAATAACACATATGGAATCACGTCTTAAACGAATCAAAATATATCGAGATCTTCTGTTGATTCTAAATATAAAAACACKGATTTCTGCTCTTATGGCAAATGGTTGCATTCTTGTTCATGTTTTATTTTTTTATGYATAACGTTTRCATCATATCCTCCATTTGCACAGAATACTTACTTGCCAGCTTGCAATGCAATATTTCAACCACTAGCAAATGTGCATARGCATGGTCTAAAGTTTGCAGGGAGGTGAGCACATACGTAAAGTTAAAATGTCAACTTGTGTGTGAACTGGSGCATGCACATTTTGGGGTATATTTTGTACYGTTTATAAGTGAGGCCCCTGGTCAAAAGTAGTGCACTAAAATAGGGAATAACAGGGTTTTTTTCTGCATCAAAAAGGGGTTTAGGCAGGGGGTGTGGCAATGAGCACAGTCGGGAAAATACTATTCATGCATACAAGGAATGGCCATTTTTCATTACGAGCTTAATGGAAACATGCAACAACAGCAAGTCTTACAGTCAAAAAGGCTATAGCCTATTATTGAACATAAATGTTAACTCAAAAAAAGAGGCAAAAAAAGAGGCACACAGTCTGCTGAGCGAAAACTTGAACGTTGTGAAAATTCTGTGCCACTTCCGGCTTGCGTTTATTGTTTAAGTTAGTTTTAACAGTGACCAACTATGCTACTGTGGCTATTTGATCATAATGTCGGCCTACCGGAGTGGCGTACCATAAAAACCAATGGAGAAAAATGCATCCCATTACATTTTAACGTGGAAATAGCTGTTCTATCATTCAGCCTACAGTAGCAGCCAATATGTGGTGTTCAGTGCCTACATTCCATCAGAATTTTTTGAGAGAAAAAAAACATGCAGGGCTTGACATTATCTTGTTTATCCACTTGTTCTTCAGACAAGGTGACTGAAAATGTTGTTTGATGCAAGAAACCACTTTACAAAATACCATTTATTATTATTTCCATACCATTATTACAGAAAATCAAATGATGCTACCCTCTGCCTGTTGGCTGCTTAGCTTATTCAAGACCGTCTGAAATACAACACTTCCCTTTTAAGACATAAAAAAGCTCTTTACCTGACTGGCTTTCTAAGATGTCTAGAAATGCACACATTTTGTGCTCTTGTTGGAAGCAACCACTCCACCATTGTTGACTAGAAATGAACTATAACTGGGCTAATAACTCACTAACTAGCAAAGAATATGAACAAATTTGCACAGGTGGCTACATGCAGCTCTCGCTTTGATCTCGAAACAAGGCATCTACTCGCGATCACTCATACTGTAGCCTAAACACAGTCCAGTTCAATGMGAATGGCACAGATTCATATATGGACATGGCTATTTGCGTATAGAGGCCTACTGCAGCTCTGATTGGTTATGGCACACAGGTCTGTGTAGAGTACTCCAATGTGCTCTGCCTACAAGAAAATCTCTTGCAGTTAGTTTTGCATCCTAAATCTTGTGTAGTTCGTAGTCGTGCCTGTCAATGCAATAGAATCCTACTCCAATGTGCTCTGCCTACAAGAAAATATCTTGCAGTTAGTTTTGCATCCTAAATCTTGCGTAGTTCGTTTTGTTTCAGTATGTTACATTGAAACGGGCTAATATTGCGTTGATTCGCTCACAATTGCCACAGAAGAGCGAAACTTGATTGTTAACTYAAGGGGAAAACTGTTGAAAAGTTGAGTGAAGTTCAATCTCGTGCTTCTCTGCGCGGGCTCATATTTCTTCTACGCGGCAGTCCGAGGTGGAACCTCACGCAGCTTAGAGGGAACATTGTTGTACATGCAACTCCTGTAATGAAGCAGCTAATTAAACGTAATTTGCCAAAATGCGATTCGTGGGACAGCGCTGTTTTATTCAGCGCACCTAATGCGAGATGTTCCATATGTGTAAATAAAGGTTCAATTAAATTGAAAAAATGTGACAGATGAAAATCTGTTAAACTCAGAAAATGGGGAATCTAAATATGTAACAACTAGGATTGGTTGCTAATATGACTAGGATTGTGCCTTTGGCTTCTGGACAACGAGAGAAAGTTGATATGAAAACCAATAGAACAGTAGACAAATTATGGTTAATGGCATAAGGAAGTTTTTATAAAAGAATTGCCTCCACGTTTTTGCTAGGCTACTTTGAAGCAAGGTAAGACATACCTCATTAAGTAAAGTAAAACGTTCAGGGTTTAAATTATTATACTGCGTCAAGTTCACATTTCACAGTGGTGCCTATCGTTGACTATAGCCTATGCACTCGAATGGCGAATGGAAGGAGCACTCGAATTATGAGTTGAGATTGAGAAATAAAAATTGTAGTCCTTTTTAATCGTGGCCATCAACGTTTTCAACACGCGATTGCATTTAGAATTGTTGGGCTTATAAAAGCACGTTTCACTCCAGTACTGTCTTTTTTTAGGCGCTCTCACATTGTCTGACAGGTGATAGGCTATTTTCCCGCTTCTCGAATTAGGCTCTGTATGCTGTGCGTGTGATAAATACGATACATAACAACTAACGAATACCCATGCACCAATTAAACTCACTAAATTATGCAAAATCCCTGAACAGGATGCCATTTGGGACACAGCCATTGTCTTACAATGTTATATAAATATACATGTTTTATTGTCACATACACTGGATAGGTGCAGTGAAATGTGTTACAGGGTCAGCCATAGTAGTACGGCATCCCTGGAGAAAATCGGGGTTAAGTGTCTTGCTTAAGGGCACATAGACAGATTGTTCACCTTGTTGGTTCAGGTATTCGAACCAGCGACCTTTCAGTTACTGGCCCAAGAGTTTTAGACAATTTACGACATTAGGCTGTCTAAATGTCAATTTAACCCCTCTCTCTGCCGATGGTTCTTGTCTCACACTTTTCTCCTTTCCCTATCCACATTTTAGGTTGAAAAAGAGGCCTCTGACAAAGACAACCAGAACTGCAGTAACAATGGTAAGTGTGGTCTGGGAAGATCTTGTTGTCCAACATAAACCACATGAACCCTTCACAATGCTGCAGTTTCCAGTAAGTACATGTTGGATATGAGAGGAAGTGAGAGAGATAAAGATTTTATGAGTTTTAACAGTCCACTATACTCAGTGACATAAAAGCTTAAAGCACCCAAGTCCAACACTCCCAGTAGGTAAGAATGAGTGAGAACAGAACAAAGTTAATCATCTTCTGGGGTGAGGTGTACAGGAGCACAAATACAGGTGTATGCTTATGGGCATAAAAGAACAGCAGCCATGTGATCCACATCAAGGTCACTTCACAAAGATGAATAGACACAGACTGATAGGTATTTACCCTGTGGGAGAGTCTGATACAGCAAAGGCAAATGAAGAGCAAGGGAATATGAATGCCAGATGCAAAGTGACCAGTAAAGACAAATGAACAGTAAAGGTAAAGTGCATCAAAGGCAAATGAACAGCAAAGGCAGAAAGTGTAGAGTGAACATTGGACACCGTCTGCTCTGATTGTTCCATTTCTATCTGCAGCTTTACTGGTCAGGAAGTGAGCGGTTGAGTATGGTTTCTTGAACCTTCTCTCTGTTCTAGAGTATCTCCCTGCTCTGGAGACACAGAAGGGGTGGCGCCATCTAGGGGGCGAGATCGCCACATCCTAAATACTCCACCAGAATCGGTCCACTCACGCCGTCACAGCCGAGAACGCCATCTGCAAAAGAACCAACAAAAGACAACTGAGGCGATTCACTCCAGAAACTGGAAACCAATTATATTTATTTTTGTTTTTTAATGTATCACACAAACCCAGGAATTCGCAGATAGACGACGAGCAATGAAGGAGGAAAAAAAACATGTCATTACTAGATGTTCATAGAACAGCATATACTTTTCCCTCCGTGCATCACCCCTGACATGGGGCGGGACACTAGCTGAGTTCTTCCACCCCYCTGGTTGAGGAAACCGAACAGTACAGTGCGATTGGTCAATGTTCACAGCAGCCTGCGACACCATTGGACGAAGGGAACACCTTGACGTGATCAACAGATGACACACGCCAGCCAGGAAGCCAGCCGGCATCTGCGATGTGATTGTGAAGGCCAGTTCTGCAACACGTTTGGTCCGGGCCAATGCTTTCAATGTGCCTCTGGTCTGCTGAACTACAAGATGACATGCTGGGAAACATGATAGAGGGTGGGCGGGACACCATTGTCACTGGCAATGCTAAACAGGATATAGCATTGTTTTCACTGACGCAGGACATTATCAGATTATGTTTTTTGGACAAGGGGGGTAAGAAACAAAAGGTTATCTGTCAAAAGCCAAGGAGGCTGTAGGCTACAAAAATAGTCACACAATCTGTATATAAGCTCCCAGTAATTAATTGGGTGGTTTACCCAATCAATTACTGGGAATGTGTGTATGCAACTCTATTTTTATAGTCTACATTAGTCAGCACCTCTAACTTTTTGGGGGTGTGCGCCAGCTCATTGCTTCTCAAAAGATTAGGAGACAAAAGTAACCAATGCAAGGGGTTATGTTCATAAAAACAGTACACTTATGTTTTAGGAAAACCTGCTTTAGTGATTGATTTAATATAAGAGCTCAAGAAATGACTTTCTTATTCTAACCGTGTAGAAAGTTGACAGTGGAGCTTCCTCCTTGGCTTCTCATCCTTGCTCTATTTTTCACATTTTCCAACCTATCTAATACACTCTTGTTTAGAATGTCTGTTGGCAGTTCACCACCACTGAAAGTGTGAACATTTATCCCTTTAAAATTGTTGTGGTAATTCAGTACAATCTCCAAGTTCAGAGATAAAATGTGTTTTTTCATCAGTGGTGTTTGCATCTACTCAGTGAAGTCAGGGCTTGACCTTGAACTTAACGTTCAGAGAAACTACAAACGAATTGAATATTTCCCCCCACTCTGAGTATTGATCTACGCATACAGACTGGGAGAAAGGGATGGAAGTAGTGTATTGTGTTTGTGTTCGGGTGCAGTGCTTAGCGCAACCAGCAGAGAGCAGTAGAGTACTACTAAAGTACCACTCAGTACTACTGAGTCAGTGTTGAGCGGACCAAGCGAGGGAAAGGTCTTTCAGGACCTTCCGTAGAGATTGCTTCCCTGGGCTCTGTAACTCACCACTGAGTACTGCTCTGCAGTTTGTTTAACTGTGTCAGGAGGACAAATGGTGCGTGTGTGTGCACCTGTGTCTGCGTATGTTCCGGCGAAGAAGTAAGTGCATTAACAAGTGGGAGCGTGGCCACAGCAGCCCGAGCAGGTACAGTTATGATGCAGGTTGTCTCTCTGTTGCCCCTCATTGCACCTTGCCTAACCAAATGGTTATAGTATTAGGCTGGTGTGAGCATGCGTCTCCAGTCTTTCCTCAGTATTGTTAAGGCGGTAGGCCCGATTGGGGCGTGGCCATGGGGGTTTAGGTTTTGAGGCAGCAGATAAAGACTCAAGGCGGCATCCCAAATGGCACCCTATTCCCGAGGTAGTGCACTTCTCTTGACCGGGGCCCATAGGGCTACATAGGTAATAGGGTGCCATTTGGGATGCAACCCAGAGAGGGTTATGCAGGGTGACAGCTGTGCAGATAGAGATGGATGGGTGGCATTTCCCCTCCCCTAGCGAGCTATGCCTTGCAGCGTCTTCAGGCTGTGTAAGGTTAGCCCACATCCCTTCCATGCCTCAACTTTGTTGAAATGAAGGCTATTACTGAAGTTTGACAGGTGTAAAATTGTACCATTCTTAATTGCATGGTTCTGCGCTCTTGCCTCCCGAAAGGAGAATTGGCAATGACAGAACGTAACACTAGCATGTCCGTTATAAATGCCACTGCTGCATTCTGAAAGGAGTGCTGAAGATGTGCAATTGAGGTGCTGCCTATTCGTTTTGACAGGCAGAGTAATAGCCAATTTAGAGATGGATGACATAAAGATAGCAGATGCTCTACCAGAACGTGTGTGTGGTTTTGAGAGAGGGGAGAGCGACAACTAGCACGTGCGCGCGCCTCCTTTCAGTGTGCCAGTGTTCCATTCCTCCACTCCAGGTTGGTCTGCCATCAGACTAGATGTGGTTGCCTTGGCAGCACTACGCTGTCTGAGCATGCCCAGTCTAACATCGCCCCAGACCACGTAACTGACTCACTCACACTTATAACGTATTCAAGTTAATGTTCTTTAATGTTTGTCATCATAATGGTATGTGTCCTTGAGATAAAGCATTTGACAGACTTCGGTGTATGTCCCTAGGCTGTAGCAGGTGCTCTCTTAGCTTTTATACCCTGGGAATACAGAGGCACAGACACGCATACAAATACACAGGTGCACACTTGTATGTAGAGTGGGGTGTCCTTGTCATCAGTGGTCCATCGTCATGGTAACAGGGAGCAGGAGCCGGCAAGATGCCAGTGATACTAAGAAGATGTCTTTGTCTAATTTGCTCTGAGCGACAATAACGCTAGTCACCTGCACATATTTTGCTTTATCTCTATAATGTCCGTTTTAAGAGAATTATCATGTCTCCCCTATCGAATGGATTTCAAAGGTCAGTCACCCCTGTACCTTTTTTGTTGCGGTATTATTAGAAGGTCAGTGTCCTCCTCTGATAGCAGCTTGACACTGATGTAGTCCAGTTACACCACCCTTCTGAACGGAACAACGCCACTCCGGGGCTACTTTCAGTAGCCAAACAATGTCAAACTTTGAGGATAGAAAAGTCATGAATTGAGCTGGTATGACTCCTTATTCTGCATGTCAGAGAGGGGTGTTTGTTCTACATGCTGTATTTCTATCTGAACGTTCCAAAATGTTCTGCCCTGCTGAACGCACCCCAGCGATAAAGGACATCACACACTTCTTTCCATATGTGCTAGACGTTCTAAAAGAATAACATGGTAGGCCTTTGTGTAGTTAAAACATTTTATTTCTGTACCTTACGCTTCAGGTGAGCATAACTTGTAAATTATTGCAAAATTGTAATTTGGATAAAAATGCACTTTCTCTCGATTGAAAACGTATAATTTATTTCAGCAAATTACTAAAGTTGTGGGAAATCATAGTGTTGTGTGCTAGCACCACTGTTGGTCAGTTATTTTGTGTAGGGTATTTGGCGAAGCAAGAGCTAACTTAAATATACATTAAGTCAAGTTCTGGAAGTAAAGCAGTGTTGCATTTACTCAAACTAAAGACATGAATTAACAACTGATACTGAAACTCAAATGGGAAGTTTTTTTTATATCTCACAATATATGAAGGTTTACTAACCAATGTAAAAAAGGAAAACTGGTTTGAAAATGTAATGTAGAGTAATAAATTGTAACGTTATTTTAAATAAAATGATATATTGAAGAAAAGTGTTCCAAATGTTTTGTTTACTGTACTTCCTGTTCATCCCTAGGGAAAATACTAATTGATTGTGGTCACATACACACTCAGTCTTGTTTTACTAACCTTGTGGGAACATACAATTGATTCACATTCAAAATCCTATTTTTCCTAAACTTAACCGAAATTCTAACTCAACACTAATTCTAACCCTTAAACCCCATAGAAATAGTATTTTTCCTTGGGGACCGACAACATTTTCCCAGTTGGTCTAATATTTGTTAGTTTACTATTCTTGTGGGTACTTGAGGTCCCCACAAGTATGGTTAAACACGTGCACGCACACTGAATGTTAAAGGTAAAATCCACCCAAAATAACTAATTCCTATAACTTATGTGAGAACAATATTTGTGAACAAATGTTTAAATTTGTTGTTTATAAGGTTGGTAGCAATGTGAAAATCTGTTGCAGCTCAAGTCCACTACAAAACCCACAATGCAATGCTCTCTTTATGGGCTAGCCAGCAAATGTAGCTACACACAATACCAAAGTCAATATCACCATGTGAAGGGACTAGTTAACTGTAATATCGCCTAAAACTGAATTATCAATTTAGGAGTCTACAATCTCACCATGTTCAACCTGCAGATCGATGTGCCTCTCAGAGTGGAGCCTGACATTCGCAACGGCACCATGCAATGCACCCTGGACTGAAGAGGCAAAAAGACTTATAGTTAAAGAGCACTGACAAATAATAAATGTCCAATGGGCACTCCATGCAAAGGTCTTTATTGTGCTGTCAGTCAGTCTGCTAGCACAAGCAAAGGTGAAATGGACTCTTACCTGAGCAAAATAAAAGGTTACATAAATTATCTGGAATTTATCCTTGATCGCTCCCCTTTAGCCTTAACAAATGGCTTATTTGAATTTCTCATTATGGTAGAGGAATTTGGTTTGTTCAGGTAGATTCATATAGGGCTCGGGACATTATTTAGGAGATTACAACAGCCCACAGTGCGGCTCTAATCGAGAGGTTGCAGCTGTATGTCAAACCTGGCACCCCAGTTGTAATGGACACCAATGAAGTCCCTGACTGAGTCCCAAATGGCACTCTATTCACTACAAAAGCTGCATTCTCACAGGCAGGCCAATTCTGGTCTTTTGCCAATAATTGGGCAAAATATTGGGCTGCCTGTCTAAACGGCAAACCATTTTGCAGTACTTTTTAGGCCAATGGGCCCTGGTCAAAAGTAGTACACTATATAGGGAATTATGTTTTTACCTGGTTAGGTTATCGGTGATAAAGCAGGTACTTTTGTCTTCAGTTGGAGTTCAACATTTCATTAGTTCATGAACAATTTTCATTTGATTCTCTTAATTTCTGTTTTATTTATTTCACATTGATCAAGGAAGTCTGAGCTACAATTGAATTCAACCCACGTACACTTTGAAACCCTGACCAACCTAGCTGTTCCAGGTGAGATTCTCTCCATCTGCAAGTCCATTTCTACCTAAAGAATAATGTTCCGGACTTAATCAACAAAGACACACAGTATAAAAATCAACTGCCCCATGTTTCAGTCCACCTCGGAAACTGCCCAATTTTGACTTACGGCCAGACTACAGTCCCTTCGTTGGCTCACTAATCGCCCGCGACCAGCTGGCCACTTAACCTTGTGACCTCAGAGGTCTGGGACAGCTGAATGACAGTCAGCTCGGTGAGTGAATGTGGCTTGGCAGGCTTAGGTTGTATTCCAAATGGCACCCTTTTCCTTACATGGTTCACCACTTTTGACCAGAGCCATATGGGCCCAAAGAGGGTGTAGGCTGAAATTTGGGACACATATTTAATCAAGGTTAACGATGCATCCCCAGGTGGGACTGGGCGGGTACAAGCATTAATCACGGTCCTGAGCAGGTCTGCCGCGCTCTACCTCACGTCAGCGCTTCCGTCCGGCCGGTAATGAAAAGGCATTGATCAGCCGCACAACATTGAGAATATGGCCGTATTATACAGAACTGTCTTAGGGAAACTGAGCAAACGGTGGGGGGTGCTGAGAGGGTGCAATTTATAAGGTTGTTGACCTACAAGCCCTGTGTATTCAGTGTGTGTGTGTAATGGATGTGTTTGTGTGCTATGTAAATGGTGTGTGCAGTATTAACAGTTGTGTGTGACTGGTGTTTATCTAAGTGTGCCTGCCACAGGCATGTGTTTTAGGTCTCTATTCAAGCTGTAGGTTTTCATTCCGCCCGTGCACTGCAGTAATGTGCCTTTTTAATGTGAAATTGCAGCGCCCATTCACACATACTCAAAACAATCTTTCCAGGCGTGTACACTTCTATTGGCCGCCTTGAGAAAAATCTCTCGCCGCGGAGAGGGCCTTGGCTCCAACTGCTCATTAACTGAGAGACAGAAAAAACAATTTGATTCGAAGCTTACACATGCAAGCACACATTCCTCTACACACAAACAGCACACACACACACATTCTCCCCTCATCTACTCTCTTCTTTTTCCATCTGAGTGAACCCAGTAAATCTGAGAGCTCAGAGTGCCAACGCTGCACATTTGCCGACCCCAGTGCCTCGGAAAGAGGATAGAAAGGGAGAATTACCCAGTCAGACAACCTGCAGTAGGAGAACTGCCTCGATAAATATAGCCTCTCCATCCGTCTGACACTGAGTAACATGCTAAAACTCAAACACTGACTACACACACAGAGGGAGAGATAAAGAAAGAAAAATAGAGATGTATGGGAGGGGGAAAGAGATGAATAGAGTGAGTGAAAGAGAACAAGAGTGTTGATTATACTGACAGAAAAAAACAGATACTGTATGGACTGGAGAGAGAACCACATATGCCTGAAACTTACACAATGTCAGAGACACATAATGAGCATCCCAGTCAATAGATGCTAACCCATTTGACATTGAAAATGTGCATTTACCAAAATGTACTATTAATATACTACATATTTTGCGTTATTGTGTGACTGAGTTATGCTTTGTCGAGCGGCTATTTCCCTGGTCCTCTCTTATAAATCCATTGAATTACCGAGCATGGCCTGTCTACCCCCTCCTTCCTTCCTCCCTCCTCTCTTCCTGAAGGAGTAATCAATTAAAACCCTGTCCGGCGCGCGCTGCATGTCAGCACTTTCTCTGCCCCCCTGTCATTTTTCTCTTGCGTATATCAGCACCAGTGTCCGTTGAGGAAGGCAAGGATGGTAAAAAAATAATACTTTATTTCGGGATGGGAAATGTTTCTATACATGTGTGTGCCAGAGAGTCGGTCCTACTCCCAGCTTGAGGTTTCCACTGAAGGGAGGAGATGCGTCAAGTTTATAGAGCGAGCGAGAGATGTGAGATCTTCCAGGGAGCTGTCTCAGGTCTTTAAAATAACGATAGGAAATATATTTTAGTAAGTATATGTTGAATTTGGAAAATATGAAAATATCGAAAAATAAAACTCCCATCAATTGTCAACCATATTGTGCAATATAAAAATGAGTGTCATTCCAATCATCCAAGTCATTTGTGTATTCATCTTGAGGTTTGAGGATCACTTTCCTTCACGTTCCTCTTAAAGTTGCTGACCTCACATACAGTATATTAAGATTTCACTGGAGCTCAATGAGATCAGCCTTCTCTATTAGGACCTGCCAAATTCTATTAGGTGACTGTTTGATGGGTCATTATTGGATCGACCCTCCACTGTAACACAATTACTGGCAATTACACTGATTACACACTAATGCAGTTGCCCAATCACAAGTAGTGCTACACACCGTAGGACAAAAAGTGGAGATTGGTATACACTGGCAACCCACTGATAAGATAAGGCCTGGGGAAGGAAATGGGGCTGTTAAATGGGAATTCATTTAGTGCCTCAACTGATCGGAAATCGGCTGCATGTTTTTATATTTAAGGCCTTTCAATTTGATGCCCATGAAACAAATGACAGAATGAAAGATTAGAGATTATTTTCATTCCTCTAATCCGCTTGGTTCCTCTGTCTATCTCAGAGACAAGGCCAAGTTCAGTTTGTTTGACCCTCCCGCCTTCACTGTCTCCAGGGAAAACCTCTGTCTGTTCACACACTCATTCCTTGTAAAAGTCGGTCTCTCCCCCTCCCTCCTGGTCCCCTGTTTCAGTAAATGATGCAGTCTTTCTTTACCTTTTTTTCTTTTCTGGGATTTGACATCAAATAAAACAGCCCTATCCATCTGTCTATTTCCCTCTCTCTCTTTCTGTAAGTACTGCAATCTTCCCAATCTCAGGTTGAATTATCCCATGCTCCACTTTTCTTATTGCCCTTCCTGTTCACCTTCACTTCTTAAAGGTCTTTGAAAAAGCCTCATAATTCAGTACAATTTACTTCACCCTGTACAGTCGTTGAACCATGCCTTTTTGGATTCTTCGCCCATAAACTCATCGCACCCCATCCTGTTCCATTTCATCAGAGGTCATTGATAGACTTCAAGAGAACATCTTGAGATGTTCTATAGGCATCTCCAAAGAACCCCCCTCATCTTGACAGGAGGGTCCCTGACAATAGCCCTCTTGGACTAAGCCCAAAATCATTCCACTTCCTGCTCTTTCTCCCCTACATCTCTTCTCCCTCATTCTTTCTCTTCTCCTCTGCCCCATCCTCTTCTTCCTCAGAAGAAGTCCTTGGAGGCAGCCTCGACAAAGTTGGGAGCGGACATGAGGATGGCGATGGTGCAGATGATGTTGAACATACTGAAGGCCACCAGGCAGAGCCGGTCAATGACAGCTGCCGCAAACTTCCACTGGTCGGCCACGCTCTCTGTCTCATCCTGTTCACGGAAGCGGTCCGCCATGTAACGCACCTCCTCCAGAATAGCCTGGAGCTGGGGGTCACCTATACCCCCTCCCGAGTACTGTCCTCCAACCCCTATTCCAAAGGTACCGCCACTGGAAATGGTGCTAGGGCAGCCCACAGTGTCCTCGTTGGGGGTGGGGGGTGGTGGAGGGGGGCTGCCTGCAACTCGAGGAGGCCCGGCTGAGATGCTGTAACTCTGGATGTGGTCTGGGAGCAGTGGGGGGTCGTCCAGGTTCTGGAAGCCAATGTAGAGCAGGTTTCCGTTGTTGTTGGCGCTGGACTGGGCGTGAAGGTGGGGTTGACCCGTGTGCAGGCGGCCAGCCTGGAGAGGGGCCAGGTTCTGGGGGTGCAGTGGGTTGAGCGTGGGGTCTGGAGGGTTAGGGATGCTACCGCTCTGGGAGCTTGAAGAGCAGCGCCGTAGGTGGGGGGTGCAGGGTGGTCGCTCTGGGTCATCACTCTCCCCTGGGCGCTTCATACGTAGGAACCATGCTACCCACTGCAGTAGGACCACATTAACCTGAAAGGAAGAAAAGGGAGAATCAATCAGAGAAGGATGTTATAATATAGATACATAGGAAGGGAGGAAAACGCATCTAGTGAGGAATACACCTACACTTACAAAGGGTAGTGCACTTGGTAATACACTTGGGGGGAAACCTTTCAGCCAGTTAAAGCTTGACACAGTGGATTGTGTGTGCGGATGCTGGTATATTCAACTTGACCTTTAGTATTCAACGCTACTTTCATGAGCACAAGAATGAGAAAATTGCCTAAGGCAGGAATTTTTCAATTACCTTTTGGGGGATATAAAGCTTTATTTAAATTCTAACCACGGAATTAAAGTTAGACACCGGCATCTGTCTCCTCCTTACATATCTTTTATCCTTTTAACCAAAACCAGTCTTACATACCGTCTTTTCTTTTTATATCTGAAAGGGCTATGGGGTAAAAAACGTGGTACATTAAAACCCTCCTCGAGAACTAGTCATTGCTGCGGTATTTTCTTAAATTCTGCCTATGGCTCTGTGAAAACCGAGCCAGCCGTTCAACTAGTCCCGGCTTTGGGACAACGCTCACCTGGGTGAACCAATCACAAAGCTTCACAGTAATACTTTGACATGTATTCTCTCGGTTCACTTGCTTTTTATCGCTTGATAATTTCTTCTTGCATGTTTTGCTCCAATTGCTACTGTCTGCTGCTACTATTATACATTAGTTGGCGAATACGTTTTCTAGCAAGTTATCAATGTGCATAATATATTTAAAGTGGAGAGAGGCTAGGAAAAAAATATGAAATGCCGATCTGCATTCTGAATGCAAGTTTTGAGAACACAGACAATTCCGCTGCTTCCTTGATTTATATACACTCAGTGGCGCGCTCTTACAGACTGTCACGTGGCTTGCTATATAAAGCAGGCATCGAGGCATTCAGTTACTGTTCGATTGAACGTTAGAATGGGCAAAACTAGTAACCTAAGTGACTTTGAGCACATGGTATGCGCTTCGGTTTCAGTATCTCAGAAACAACCGGCCTCCTAGGCTTTTCACTCACAACAGTTTCTAAGGTTTACCGAGAATGGTGCGACAAGCAAAAAACATCCAGTCAGCGGCAGTCCTGTGGGCAAAAACAGCTTGTTGATGAGAGTTCGAAGGAGAATGGCAAGAATCGTGCTAGCGAACAGGCGGGCCACAAACAGGCAAAAAAATGGCGTAGTACAACAGTGGGGTGCAGAACGGCGTCTCGGAACGCACAACTCGTCCACACCGCGTTCCACCCCTGTCAGCTAAAAACAAGAAGCTTGTTTTTAGCTCCAGTGGCCACACGATCACCAACACTGGAAAATTGATGAATGGAAAAACATCCCCTTGTCCAACGAATCCCGGTTCCTGTTGCATCATGCTGATGGCAGAGTCAGGATTTGGCGTAAGCAACATGGCCCCATCCTGCCTGGTGTCAACGATACAGGTGTATATGGAATGTTTTCCTGGCACACATTAGGTCCCATGATACCTATTGAGCAATGTTTCCATAACCAGGAGAATTCAGGGTGTTCAGGATGCAAAGGGGGGGGTCCGACCCGTTACTAAATAGGTGTGCCTAATTGAATTAGAGGGTTATGCCGCTGGAATTTATACACTGAGTAGGTGAAGTTATGGAGATTGTACTCCTATTAGAGAGATGGCGAGAGAGACAGTTCCTCGGTTTAGGGTTATTTAATGTTGATTGGAGATTAACAATGTTTGCAATTCTGTGCTATTTCACTCAGCTGTGATTATCCAATTAACTGTCCATTTATCCGCCAACCGTGATATCCTAGCCGTGTCTGAATCATGGCTTAGGAAGACCACCAAAAATCCTGAAATTTCCATCCCTAACTATAACATCTTCCGACAAGATAGAACTGCCAAAGGGGGCGGAGTTGCAATCTACTGCAGAGAGAGCCTGCAGAGTTCTGTCATACTATCCAGGTCTGTGCCCAAACAATTCAAGCTTCTACTTTTAAAAATCCACCTTTCCAGAAACAAGTCTCTCACCGTTGCCGCTTGTTATAGACCCCCTTCAGCCCCCAGCTGTGCCCTGGATACCATATGTGAATTGATTGCCCTCCATCTATCTTCAGAGTTCGTGCTGTTAGGTGACCTAAACTGGGATATGCTTAACACCCCAGCCGTCCTACAATCTAAGCTAGATGCCCTCAATCTCACACAAATTATTAAGGAACCTACCAGGTACAACCCTAAATCCGTAACCATGGGCACTCTCTTAGATATCATCCTGACCAACTTTCCCTCTAAATACACCTATGCTGTCATCAACCAGGATCTCAGCGATCACTGCCTCATTGCCTGCATGCATGATGGGTCCGTGGTCAAACGACCACCCCTCATCACTGTCAAACGCTCCCTAAAACACTTCAGCGAGCAGTTCTTTCTAATCGACCTGGCCCGGGTATCCTGGAAGGATATTGACCTAATCCCGTCAGTAGAGGATGCCGGGTTGCTCTTTTAAAAGTGTTTTCCTCGCCATCGTAAATAAGCATGCCCCGTTCAAAAAAATAGAACTAAGAACAGATATGGCCCTTGCTTCACCCCAGACTTGACTGCCCTTGACCAGCACAAAAACATCCTGTGGCGTTCTGCATTAGCATCGAATAGCCCCCACGATATGCAACTTTTCAGGGAAGTCAGGAACAATCAAACTCAGTCAGTTAGGAAAGCTAAGGCTAGCTTTTTCAAACAGAAATTTACATCCTGTAGCACTAATTCCAAAAGTACATGGAGAATAAGAGCACCTCCTTCCAGCTGCCCACTGCACTGAGGCTAGGAAACACTGTCACCACCGATAAATCGACGTTAATCGATAATTTCAATCAACATTTTTCTACGGCTGGCCATGCTTTCCACCTGGCTACCCCTACCCCGGCCAACAGCTCAGCAACCTCTGCAACTTGCCCAAGCCCCCCCCCTTCTCCTTCACCCAAATCCAGACAGCTGATGTTCTGAAAGAGCTGCAAAATCTGGATTCCTACAAATCAGCTGGGCTAGACAATCTGGACCCTCTCTTTCTAAAATTATCTGCCGAAATTGTTGCAACCCCTATTACTAGCCTGTTCAATCTCTCTTTCGTATCGTCTGAGATCCCCAAAGATTGGAAAGCTGCCGCGGTCATCCCTCTCTTCAAAGGGGGAGACACTCTAGACCCAAACTGTTATAGACCTATATCCATCCTGCCCTGCCATTCTAAAATCTTCGATAGCCAAGTTAACAAACAGATCACCGACCATTTCGAATCCCACCGTACCTTCTCCACTATGCAATCTGCTTTCCGAGCTGGTCATGGGTGCACCTCAGCCACGCTCAAGGTCCTAAATGATATCATAACCGCCATCGATAAAAAACAGTACTGTGCAGCCGTCTTTATCGACCTGGCCAAGGCTTTCGACTCTGTCAATCCCCGCATTCTTATCGGCAGACTCAATAGCCTTGGTTTCTCAAATGATTGCCTCGCCTGGTTCACCAACTACTTCTCAGATAGAGTTCAGTGTGTCAAATCGGAGGGCCTGTTGTCCGGACCTCTGGCAGTCTCTATGGGGGTGCCACGGGGTTCAATTCTCGGGCCGACTCTTTTCTCTGTATACATCAATGATGTCGCTCTTGCTGCTGGTGTTTCTCTGATCCACCTCTACGCAGATGACAAGATTCTGTATACATCTGGCCCTTCTTTGGACACCGCGTTAACAAACCTCCAAACAAGCTTCAATGCCATACAACACTCCTTCCATGGCCTCCAACTGCTTTTCAATGCTAGTAAAACTAAATGCATGCTCTTCAACTGATTGTTGCCCACACCCTCCCGCACGACTAGCATCACTACTCTGGACAGTTCTGACTTAGAATATGTGGACAACTACAAATACCTAGGTGTCTGGTTAGACTGTAAACTATCCTTCCAGACTCACATTAAGCATCTCCAATGCAAAATTAAATCTAGAATCGGCTTACTATTTTGCAAACAAACCCTCCTTTACTCATGCTGCCAAACATACCCTCGTAAAACTGACTATCCTATCGATCCTTGACTTCGGCGATGTCATTTACAAAATAGCCTCCAACACTCTACTCAGCCCACTGGATGCAGTCTATCACAGTGCCATCCGTTTTGTCACCAAAGCCCCATATACTACCCACCACTACGACCTGTATGCTCTCGTTGGCTGGCCCTCACTACATATTCGTCGCCAAACCCACTGTCTCCAGGTCATCTACAAGTCTTTGCTAGGTAAAGCCCCACCAAAATGATTAATCATATCACTTTAGTAAATCATTTTTAAAGGGTTAATGACCTTAGATTTGAGCATATTTTGCTTCGATTTAAGAAAATTCTCAATTACCTCAAATTTGTCTTTGGTATTACCGTCACTACTCCTACTGGTGGTGCAATGTTATCATAATGGTACAAAGGATTTAAATTAATTAAGCTACCATATTAGTTGATTTAGAAGTGGAAGATGGACCCAAATACATTTTAAATTACATCAAAATTCCATGCCCAAATGCCACTACAATTCAATAACGACCCACAAGTGTTTGGCCAGTTGCAACAAGGAAATGGCTATACCAAAGGAGTATGGCAAACCAAGAGTTATCTTGATAGCATTAGCCATAATAGGGTAAAAACTGTTTCATTGTGGTATACCAGGAGATCAGCCATGGAAGGTTTGATGGGTGAGCGCATGGCGCTAAGAGCGCGTGTTTTTTTCTATGGGAAATGCTCACAGTTAGTAATGACTGGTGGCAGGTAGGCTAGCGGTTAAAAGCATTGGGCCAGTAACTGAAAAGTCGCTGGTTTGAATCCCGAGCCTCCTAAGTGGAAAATCTGTTTGTGCCCTTGAGTAAGGAACTTAACCCTAATTGCTCCGTGCGTCTGCTTAATGACTAAAATGTCAAATGTAACTGTCTTTGGACAGCATGAGGTCTGGCCTTACCCATTTAGGCATCTGGCCTCCGTTTGGGTCGTGGTGATGATACTGCAGCACCACCGTTGTAGCTATGACTGACATCCCAACAATGATCATAGTACTGGCAAAGTACTGTCCTGAAAGGGTGGGCAGTGAAAGAGAGTGACATTCAATAGAAAACAATTAGAGTAGAGAGAGCAAGCCATTTTAATACATATAATGCTAACAGTGGTTTTCTTGCTGATCATTACATTTTCTTGGGCTTTAATGGGCTGGATTGTGTTTTAGTAGTCAAAGGGTGCAACTCATCTGTCTGGCTGCAGTGAGCTCACCGTGCAGTGAGCTCACTGTACATCATTTCCAGCATTGAATCTTTACGATTTATTTAGTCAATTACAATTAAGGACAAAACAGATGGTTAGATCACCAGTGCCTAACCAACATTTGGGACAATTATTTCAAACACACACACACACACACTACACTCTACACACATACAGTGAGCTCCCAAAGTATTATGACAGTTACATGTTGTTTTGGCTATATACTCCAGCACTTTGGTTTACTTCGACATTAATGGTGGATGCTACATGATTACGGATAATCCTGAATGAATCGTGAATAATGATGTTGAGAACGTTACAGACGCACAAATATCATACCCCCATAAAATGTAACCTCCCATGTTATTGTAAGGGTGAGAGGTTAGCATGTCTTGGGGATAAGTATTTGTGCCTCTAACATTCTCACTCATCATTATTCATGATTCATTCACGATTATCTGTAGCATGGTAGCATTCACATTAATGTAGAAGTATTTAGAAACATATTCTATTCTTATTGACAAAAGTGACTCCAAAATGACACAATACATTATTTAGAATTAATTCTATTAGGCACAAAAATAATCTGAAACAAACAGCAAATGCATCCAACAAATTTTCTTTCTCTTTAATACATATATAAGTGTATGGTCCACTTAAAATGGGCGGACTATGCACAAAAAGTGCTGTAATTTCGAAATAGATAAAAAATACACTCAAATTAAAGCTTGGACAGTCTGCACTTTAACCTCATAGTCATTTGTATCATTTCAAATCCAAAGTTGCTGGAGTACAGAGTCAAACAACAAAACTGTATGAGAACACACCTATAGAGAGGATGGAATCTGAAGTGGCTGGCATGATCTCTGCCACCAGTAACATGAAGACCCAGTGAGCGAGAGCAGCACAGTGATACCTGAAACAGAGAGAGGAAGATATTGAAAATGTATAAAACGTGAGTGGCTGCCTGCAGCACAATCTCCATTTTAACTGACATGGCGGGTAATAAAATGTGTGTGCTACTCAGTACAACTATAACACACACCACTCTTCACACTTATCACACATTTATTAACATCTGTGCGTCAATTCAGGTTTGATCCCGGGCGAGCCTCCAGAAATCCACAATTTGTAAGAATAAACCTTAATAGCATCTCGCTTGAGCAAATATTTATGTTCTTTGCCAGTCAAGCCACGTAATTGATTTCAACTTCTATTGAGTAGATTTGGTTCGATCTGATGCAAATTGCAAGTGTGACAGAGTAATATACTCAAAGTGAATTACTTTTTGGACCATTCCCTCTTCTTCAGATTGCCCTTAGTAGACCTTACTTCTAACCCACACATATGCTTACCCTATATAAGCAATCCATCTACCACCGCTGTCTATGCTCCCTCTCTCTTCCCCATCTCACTCTTCATTCACCAGATTAATCTTCATTCTCCTCCCATTACCTCTGTCCCACTTTTTTTTTTCCCCCACATTTTACCAAGTGCTTTTCTTGGCATAACTGGTACCGTGGCAGAAGCAAGCCGATAAAACAAACATCTTTTCAAGTGAGTCGGCCCTGTTCGCTCAATAGATTAAACAAACGTGTCACTTCAAGGGTCGAGAGGAAATGTCTAGAATTTAACTTTTAAGAATGTCACAGAAGAGATGGACAGTGGCTCTCATTTAGGCCATATGCTTATCTTGGCAAGCCTGGTTGATACCAAACTCTAAGTCCTCTGACGTTCAGCGATTCTGGAGGCTCCTTTTGATGTTGGGCACCCTATTCCCCATGTAGTGCACTACTTTGACCAGGCCCTTGTCAAAAGTAGTAGACTATAAAGGGAATAAGGTGCCATTTGGGCCGCAGATAGTGCCTCAATAATGAAGGGGGCTGTGCTTTTACACTGGTTTGTTCCCTCTACGTTCGTCTCGCTGAAACACCCACACATACAAATAGCCTGTGAGCGCTGCCCTCTTGCTTTACAACTGTTAGTTTTCAAACTAAACAGAAAGAGGTCTCAACTTCCCTGGGGGAATATTTTTGGGGGTGATAATCAATCAGCGCCAAGGCAAAAACTTGGTGCATTTCTACCCTTATACATTGAGATTCGTATGAGAGTTTAAAAGAAAACTGCCTCTCCACACCACGGTGGGTATTGGGTACATAGCTTGTGTGTACAAACATAACCGGTTATCAGCCAGGCTTGTATCTTGGCACCGAATCCTTAAAAACCGTTCATCAAAAGCATGGTGTCAAGCTGAATTCCTGGAAGGCTGTGTATGTAAGCTCTCTCTCCCTAATCGATTCCTGGGCTTAATTACATCAATAGTTAATTGGCTGTGTTGGTGAGGGATTATGCATCTTTTCCAGTAATACAATGCACTGTAATGCATCCTCAAATCAGGTTAAAACGTTTTACACATTCCCCAAAAACTTTTCTAGGTCTTCTTTGTTTCCTCCACTCTTTAGTTTTTCATCCCTTGACTAGAATCAATCTACTTTCCCTCCCCTGTCATCTTTTCTTCCCCGTCACCATTATTCCCCCACATCCTTTCTTATTCCTCCCTATACTCTCTAAGTCATTTCCTCTTCTCCTCTCCATGCTGCTGTCCACCATCCTCTCCTCTCTATGTTCCTAACCTAAATAAGGTTAGTCTATTCTATCACTCTTGGATCATGTTCTCCTCTCTGCTCACCCAGAGAGATCTTCTCCCCAGAGTCGGCAGGCAGTAGGAAGATAAGCAGGGTCATGGAGGATAGCAGGACACAGGGGATGAGCAAGTTTAGAGCGTAGTAGAGAGTGCGCCGGCGGATGGTCACAACGAACGTCACATCGGGGTAGGGCTCCTTACAGCAGTCATAGAACACCTCGCTACGAGTGCCTGGCACTCCTTGAGTGAGGTGAGAAAAAAAGAGAAAAAAGTAAGGGACAGAATAAAGTGGGAATTTTCATAAAAGTTCTAGCTTAGTTGACAATTTAAATTGAGCAATTGATAACAGAAATGTAGGAGGGCAGTCCAATCCCACTCACCCACTAGGTCCCATTCCCCGTTGGACATGTACCCAGAGATGTCGGCCTCGTTCATTTGTAGGTCCATCAGCCAGCCATCGTACGTCCACGAGCCAAACTTCATCTCACACTTTTGGATGTCGAAGGGGAACCAACGTACGTCCACGTTACATGTGCTCATGAAAATCCCTGACATACAGGGAAAGAGATTGATAAAAGGGATGCAAAGAGTGACATGTAGGAGATATACACTGAGTGTACAAAACATTAAGAAGCTCTTTCAATGACATAGACTGACCAGGTGAATCCATGTGAAAGCTGTGATCCCTTATTGATGTCACTTGTTAAATCCACTACAATCAGTGTAGATGAAGGGGAGGAGACAGGTTAAAGAGGGATTTTTAAGCTTTGAGACAATTGAGATACGGATTGTGTATGCGTGTCATTCAGAGGGTGAATAGGCAAGACAAAAGACTGAAGTGCCTTTGAATGGGTTATGGTAGTACCGGTTTGAGTGTGTCAAGAACTGCAACGCTGATGGGTTTTTCACGCTCAACAGTTTCCCATGTGTATCAAGAATGGTCCACCACCCGGACAGGACATCCAGCCAACTTGACCCAACTGTGGGAAGCGTCCCTGCGGAACGCTTTCGATACCTTGTAGAGTACATGCCCCAACAAATTGAGACTGTTCTGAGGGCAATATTAGGAAGGTGTTCCTAATGTTTCGTACACTGTGTAGACATCCATACAGTGGGAGATTGTGAGAGCAAATTATAGCCATTTTACTTGTTGTTCAAAAATGTTACTTTGCACATACTGTATCTTCTTGTTCTGGCACCTATTTGTAAGCACTCTGGAGGAGTGCTTAACCACAGTTAAACATGACAACAGTTAAACATGACAACAGTTTAACATGACACAGTTAAACATGACAACAGTACAAGAGTGAATGACTACGTCCCAATTATCTCTCCCTCTTACCATATTGCACTTGTTCACTTCCCTTCACTGATTTTAAAGGAAATGACTGGTGTAAATTCCCTCTAGCCTGGCCCCTGCCGCCACCAATCCAATGCTTTTAGATTTATGGGAAGTAGTGAATGAGTCTACACTTCAGGAGAAAGGAGATATATTGGTGGGACGTACCCAGAGAGTGCCATATAGAAAGTGACACTGATCTCGACTCTGCAGACAGCTTATCCAGACTATAATCAGATCCATTTTTTCATTATACAGAACCACACACACACACAGACACACAAAGTACTACACAATCGATGCACAGAGAGATCGGTGGCAAAGTAAAAACTGAAATGAACAAATCAAGCCTGTAGAGTTTTCCAGTAGTGCACACAACCAAAATGCCAAAGTAGTCTTCCAAACAGCACACAAAAATATTCATTATGAGTCACAAGACATGCAAATTAAGCTTTAGAAAAACAGAGAAGGGTCTGAAAAGCTATTTTAATGGTTTAGAAGTTGACAATCAAACCAAATTAAATCCAGCATTAATTATAAAACTTAGTCACTTCACATATCAAATTCCCAATGCAAGATTTCAAATGTAGTTTCATTCAATAGTTGTTTTTTTCCCGCTCATAATGGCATTGCTTTATAGTCTCTGAGCCGTGAAATTGTCAACAATGAACAGTCCAATATACAATTCACCTCTTTGTGCTGTGGTAAGGGCTCTGTAATAACTTATTGTTTTCTCTAGATTCATTCAACCTAAAACTAAACTGATTAGCTAAAAGCTACATTTACTTCCATTTGTAATTCACTGCTCTCCTGCAGCTCTGTAACAGATCCTCTAAGCTAATAATTAGGTTACTCTAAAAGCCGATCCGACAAGCAACCTTCCTTGACACAAAATATCCTCAAACTGCAACATGTCGAAAAATATATCTTAAAACTCTGGAGAATCCCTTGAAAAACAACCTCTACACAGGAAACAAGATGGATCACCCCAGCCTTCAAAAACCTATTTCCTTCCTTTCCCTTAGTGTTTGTCCCAAACGGCACCGTATTCCCTATATAGGGTGCCATTTGGGAACCAGCCTAAGACACCATCCTGCCAATACACCATGCATCATAGCGGAGCTATATATGAAAACTATTTCCAAACGTTACCATCCACCTAAAGTTCTATATCATATATCTCATCTGAGCTATGAAAACAATTTCTAAACATTTTAAAAACCACGAGAGCTCCAGAGGGTTGCTGCTTTTGAATTATTTACCCAGGAGTCAAGCTCCCAAACCCTCCCTGGCATACAGAGCCCATAGTCTTTTATCTCCAGACCAAATGGAGGCCAAATGGACCCCAGTAATTACTTTTATGATGAGAGGTCAGATCAGATCTTTGATATTCTGTACATTATAGCATTCCTGTGTGTGTCGCAGTCCCAATTCTCCATGCACATCATCATCATGATTTCATCCCAAATGGCACCCTATTCCCTACGTAGTGCGCTACTTCGACCAGCGCCCTATGGGACCTGGTTAAAATGTGCGCACTATATAGGGAATAGGGTGCAATTTGGGACACAGCCCCATATCACCCCTTCTGACAACATTTAATTAGCCAACTGTGTTTACATACAACACCTTATAAATAAACATATCCACTGAATAAGAAATGATGGAATTTCTTTGCACCCATTCCTTGACTTGACTTCAAAAGGCCATTTTGGTTTAGTCTGGCACAAGGGACTGGATCCCAGAAGTCTTTAATGTGGGGTTGGGGGAGGTCTGAGAGGATTCAACCAATGTGGTCTTAAAATATGAGAGGGGTAAATATCTCCCATATAGAAGAAACACTGCACATTGGGATTTGTTGCTACAGTAGCTGAGGATGCTGCTTCAAATATTGATGTCATAATTAAGAATAATCGGAAACCCAGAACTAAAATCTTGCGTAATTGCGTCAGATGCTAAATTAAGTTCTTGGTGCAGATGTGTTAGAAAAGATATTAGAACGAACAGCAGAAGCAGATCGGTAGCTCCACTCCTCTCCGTCTGCAAGTTATGGACAAGTCTTTGGGCCAAATGTCCCCTCCCCTTCAGAAATTCAAAAGATGCAAACACCTGCGAAATCGGGATTTTTCCAAATGATCAGTGACAAAATCTGCGCACCGGAACAAAGTTCTCTGTTAGTTGTGTGATCCCACAGTCTATTGACAGACACTATGAAACCATTTATGTTACGTGCGTCTGTCCACGAGGGATTATACAAAACAGATAGGGAGACACACATACCCACTGATACAGAAAAGGCCACTACCAAAGTTAAAAAAAATAATATATATACAGTGGGGAGAACAAGTATTTGATACACTGCCGATTTTGCAGGTTTTCCTACTTACAAAGCATGTAGAGGTCTGTAATTTTTATCATAGGTACACTTCAACTATGAGAGACGGAATCTAAAATCACATTGTATGATTTTTAAGTAATTAATTTGCATTTTATTGCATGACATAAGTATTTGATACATCAGAAAAGCAGAACTTAATATTTGGTACAGAAACCGTTTGTTTGCAATTACAGAGATCATACGTTTCCTGTAGTTCTTGACTAGGTTTGCACACACTGCCAGCAGGGATTTTGGCCCACTCCTCCCTACAGATCTTCTCCAGATCCTTCAGGTTTCGGGGCTGTCGGCTGGGCAATACGGACTTTCAGCTCCCTCCAAAGATTTTCTATTGGGTTCAGGTCTGGAGACTGGCTAGGCCACTCCAGGACCTTGAGAATGCTTCTTACGGAGCCACTCCTTAGTTGCCATGGCTGTGTGTGCTTCGGGTCGTTGTCATGGTGGAGACCCAGCCACGACCCATCTCAATGCTCTTACTGAGGGAAGGAGGTTGTTTGGCCAAGATCCTGCGATACATGGCCCCATCCATCCTCCCCTCAATACGTGCAGTCGTTCCTGTCCCCTTTGCGAAAAGCATCCCCAAAGAATGATGTTTCCACCTCCATGCTTCACGGTGGATGGTGTTCTTGGGGTTGTACTCATAACTTTCTTCTTCCTCCAAAACACGGCGAGTGGAGTTAGACCAAAAAGCTCTATTTTTGTCTCATCAGACCACATGCCTTCTCCCATGCCTCCTCTGGATCATCCAGATGGTCATTGGCAAACTTCAGAACAGGCCTGGACATGCACTGGCTTAAGCAGGGACCTTGCGTGCGCTGCAGGATTTTCCATGACGGCGCGTAGTGTGTTTACTAATGGTTTCTTTGAGACTGTGGTCCCAGCTCTCTTCAGGTCATTGACCAGGTCTGCCGTGTAGTTCTGGCTGATCCCTCACCTTCCTCATGATCATTGATGCCCCACGAGGTGAAATCTTGCATGGAGCCCCAGACCGAGGGTGATTGACCGTCGTCTTGAAACTCTTTCCATTTTCTAATAATTGCGGCCAACAGTTGTTTCCTCTCTCACCAAGCCTGCTTGCCCTATTGTCCTGTAGCCCATCCCAGCTTTGTGCAGGTCTACAAATTTTATCCCTGATGTCCTTACAACAGCTCTCTGGTCTTGGCCATTGTGGAGAAGGTTGGAATCTGTTTGATTGTGTTGGACAGGTGTCTTTTATACAGGTAACGATTCCAAACCAGGTGCAGGTAATACAGGGTAATGAGTGGAGAACAGGAGGCGCTTCTTAAAAAAAAACTAACAAGGCTGTGAGAGCCGGAATTCTTACTGGTTGGTAGGTGATCAAATACTTATGTCATGCAATAAAATGCAAATTAATTATTTAAAAATCATACAATGTGATTTTCTGGATTTTTGTTTTAGATTCCGTCTCTCACAGTTGAAGTGTACCTATGATAAAAATTACAGACCTCTACATGCTTTGTAAGTAGGAAAACCTGCAAAATCGGCAGTGTATCAAATACTTGTTCTCCCCACTGTATATATACAGTACCAGCCAAAAGTTTGGACACACCTACTTTATTTTTGCTATTTTCTACAGTGTAGGATAATAGTGAAGACATCACAACTATGAAATAACATATATGGAATCATGTAGTAACCAAAGAAATGTTAAACACTTGATGACAGCTTTGCTCACTCTTGGCATTCTCTCAACCAGCTTCATGAGGTCGTCCCCTGGAATTTATTTCAATTAACAGGTGTGTCTTTAAGTTAATTTGTGGAATTTCTTTCCTTAATGCGTTTGAGACAATCAGTTGTGTTGTGACAAGGTAGGGGTGGTATACAGAAGATAGCCCTATTTGGTAAAATACCAAGTCCATATTATGGAAAGAACAGCTCAAATAAGCAAAGAGAAACGACAGTCCATCATTACTTTAAGACATGAAGGTCAGTCAATCAGGAAAATTTCAAGAACTTTGAAAGTTTCTTCAAGTTCAGTCGCAAAAACCATCCAGCGCTATGATGAAACTGGCTCTCATGAGGACCGCCACAGGAAAGACCCAGAGCTACCTCTGCTGCAGAGGAAAAGTTAATTAGAGTTACCTGCACCTCAGATTGCAGCCAAAATAAATGCTTCACAGAATTCAAGTAACAGACACATATCAACATCAACTGTTCAGAGGAGACTGCGTGAATCAGGCCTTCATGTTCGAATTGCTGCAAAGAAACCAGAGAGTAGAGTAGGTGAACGGATGATCTCCACATGTGTGGTTCCCATTGTGAAGCATTGAGGAGGAGGTGTGATGGTGTGGGGCTGCTTTGCTGGTGACACTGTTGGTGATTTATTTAGAATTCCAGGCACACTTAACCAGCATGGCTACCACAGCATTCTGCAGTGATACGCCATCCCATCTGGTTTGCACTTAGTGGTACTATAATTCGTTTTTCAACAGGACAATGACCCAACACACCTCCAGGCTGTGTAAGGGCTATTTGACAAAGAAGGAGAGTGATGGTGCTGCATCAGATGACCTGGCCTCCACAATCACCCGACCTCAACCCATTTGAGATAGTTTGGGATGAGTTGGACTGCAGAGTGAAGAAAAGCAGCCAACAAGTGCTCAGCATATGTGGGAACTCCTTCAAGAATGTTGGAAAAGCATTACTCATGAAGCTGGTTGAGAGAATGCCAAGAGTGTACAAAGCTGTCATCAAGGCAAAGGGTGGCTACTTTGAAGAATGTCAAATATATTGATTTGTTTAATACTTTTTTGGCTACCACATGATTCCATATGTGTTATTTCATAGTGTTGATGTCTTCACTATTATACTACAATGTAGAAAATAGTCAAAATAAAGAAAATCCCTTGAATGAGTAGGTGTGTCCAAACTTTTGACTGATACTGTATGTAACATCAACAGAGTAGGAAAAATAGAAAGGGACTCACCTGGAGGGAGATACTCCGCGAAGCCACTGGAGTTGACCAACACGTTGGTCTTGAAGGAGGAGTCAAAGTCATCGTCTGCACTGAGGATAGAGAAAGGAAAGGGTGGATCAAACTCTGGACAGTAGTGTTTTAAAACCATAAAACACATGCATGTGTTGCATGACGATATGAATAGGACCATAGGTATACCTGTTGTAGAGGAGGACGTCTGGTGTCCACACCTGGTCAGTTGTGAACCGAAGGTTTTTCACTCCAGGGTATTCAGTCTGGTTCCACTGAAGATAATGATCAAACCAGCTCTGGAAGACAGACTCAGACTGGATATATTGGACATGGCAATTGAATTCAACTTCAACTGAATATATAACTAAGAAGGTCCACTGAGAAGGATACAATACATTCACTCTCACTCCGACAGCTGTTCACTTGAAGCTGTGCTGTGCTTACCATCCGAAGCCAGATGTTAGTGGTGAGGACCTGATTCTTCTCATCCTATAATATGTAAATCATTTTGAGTCAATTCTTATTCCAAGGAGCTATATTGAGAGACACGCCTCAAAGAATTCTGTGTCATTTTTGAAGTTGCAGTGGAATATTTACTTTAACAGAGCAGAGTTTGCACAGGTATAGACGAAGACACCAACAGACAGGTCGACGTACTGACAAGCAGACGGATAAAATAACATAAATGTAATATGTACATTGGTCCCTACCACATCCATGATCTGCATCAGACTGATAGTGAAGAAGACTGTGAGGGAGTGTGAATCATTGCCCACCGGCCTCTCCATTCGATTGTAGTCCTTCAGAAGGTTCTTCAACAAGGTCCTCTGGTGAGGGCCCTGAACCGACACTGAGAGAGGAAGGGAGGAGAGGGAGATGGAAAGAAAGAGAGAAAAGGAGAGTAGGAGATTTCAGAATAGAGGTGATGAAGACAAGAGGGGCCATGGAAAGGGGAAAATGTATGGAGAAGAAGGGAGCAGAGAGAGAAGATTTAAGAAAAGATTTCAGAAAAGGCGATATAGAAGAGAAAAAAAAGGGTCGTGAAGAGGACCGCCCACTGGGCACAGACGTAATTTCAACGTCTAGTTTTGATTTACATTTGGTTGAGTTATCAACTAACATGACTGCAACGGGAAATCAACAAAAAATGTCACCATGTCATTGATTGAATTTAGGTTAAAAGTTGGGTGAACAAAATGCGAAATCCCCTTACGTTGATGACTTTCTGCAAATCCAATCAGTTCTCCACATTGATTCACCTTCATCACATTAAATGTTTTTGTTGAAGTTATGTGAAAACAACGTTGACGCAACCAGTTTTTGCCCCGCGGGAGGAGAAAGGAAAATGGACAGAGAAGAATGGAGCAGAGAGAGATGGAAGGAAAGAGGGAGAAGGAGAGTAGAAGATTTCAGAAGCGAGGTGATATACAAAAGAGGGGGCATGGACAGGAGAGGAAAGTATGTGGGTTAAGTAAAGATGAAGAAGAATAGCGGAGGAGGAATCGGGGAAATTAGTGGAGGATGAGAGGAACCTCAGCGAAAGTTGTAGGCACACCTTATCAATGCTTAACTAATGAATAATCAAGCAGTTTCGTAAGTGTAAAACCCGTGAAGCACTACAAATTTAAGTAAGCGTGGGTGAATCATTAAATAAGGCATGATGTTCAAAGGATCTGCTTCATAATAGTGTTGTGGAGACTCATTTAGATAAGAGTCAGGTCAAATTATTGGCACCCTTGAAAAAAAAATGGGGAAAAAAGAATGTATAAAATACATAATACAAATACTGAGATATATTGTATTCTCCCCAAAATTGGGACATTTTGTTTAACAAGTAATAAAAACAATTCTCAAAAAGATAGGGGTCATAGTTATTAGCACCCCTGTTTTCAATACCTTTCAATAGCTCAACTTGCGAGGATATCGGCAATGAGCCTTTTTCTAAAATGTTTCATTCGATTGGAGAACACATCTTAGAGAGATCTTAGACCATTCCTCCATTCAGAATCTTTCCAAAGAGCTCTATTTTCATGTCATCTGACCACAGCACCAGTTCTTTTGTGTCCAAAGAAAGGTTAATATGCAGAAACTAACCCTATACCTACTGTCAAATTGGATGGACCTTTAATGTTATGCGGCTATTTTGCATCCACTGGTCCTGGGGCCATTGTTAAGGTCAACAGCATCGTGAACTTTACACATTACCAGGATATTTTTGTCAAAACCCTGGTTGCTTCTGCCAGGTCCTGGTTGCTTCTGCCAGCAAGACACTGACACTAAACAGACATCAAAACCCACAAAAAAAAGTATTAATTGGCCACAAAATCAACAGTCTCCGAACAAACCTGTGGTTTGAATTGAAGGTGGCAGTCCATAAATGCAAATGAAGGATATCAAGGATCTGGAAATATTCTGTATGGAGGAATGGTCTAAGATCCCTCCCGATGTGTTCTCCAATCTCCAACTCTAGCTAGTATTGACATTATAATTAAATCCCAATGGATTAGTTTCCATGAAACAGCTGCCTGTGTTGGCTTCCGAGTTAGAGCAGTGTCCTTAGCTAGCTAGTTAAACATTTGGCTATGGGTTAGCACTGGCAGTATGGGATTATGGAGAGTGAATTAAATAGTTTCTTCGCCATCTTGCTAGGTAGTTACCTAGCTGTGACCATATGGCTAGTATCAACAAGGGCTTTCTACAAAATAGTAACATTAGTGCAGCTAGCTAGCTAACATTGAAATCTAGACCATAAACTAAGCAGCACCTTCTGGTTTGGAGTATTTTAACGAGGCTGAGTGGCTGACGACGTCAAGGTCTATGCTGTGTGAACACATATGAGATTGACTGTCGACACTGTTCAGAGGTGCTAAAGTAAGTACTGTCGGCAGGCAAACGTTTGACAATCCAGTGTGTCAGCTATAAAGTCAGTGGATTTTAAATATTTTAGATGTGACTTAGCATATTCTTGTCAGCATCTTTTATATATTACTTTTTTATTTTATTTAACTAGGCGAGTCAGTTAAGAACACATTTTTATTTACAATGACGGCCAAACCCTAACCCAGACAACGCTGGGCCAATTGTGCGCCGCCCTATGGAACTCCCAATGACGGCTAGTGATACAGCCTGGAATCGAACCCGGGTCTGTAGTGACACCTACTAGCACTGAGATGCAGTGCCTTAGACCGCTGCGCCATTCGGGTATTGTCTTGTCTAGTGTATTTGCTTTTGTCTTTTAACCACCTAGCCCATAACTTTAGTCCTACTATTTTGCCCTATATGTGTTTAGTTGTTACGTGTCATTTCAGATCCATTTGGTGTACAAACAGATATTAAGCACTCTGTCAGTGGTCTGTGTACTTCTAGCTGTTTTATTATCCTTTACCACTGCGTGTCAAGAGGACTTTAACCATTTTTCACCGGGAAAGTAACAAGAATCTCTACAAAAGGTTACAGTCAGGAAATGATTCACGATTTTGCGTTGAGGAACGTTCAGTAGCTCTTTACATAGTTGCAGGGCAGGCAGCCTCTGATATGTAGTAATAACTCTCCTCTCCCTTAGCAAGCTATCTATCCTGCTGCTTACAGCTACTCTGCTCTCTTTGTTGCAGCAACATGTCCATACATAACAAGGAAGCAAGATCGGACCAGATCTATAATGGTGTTCAATTGACGTGCCACCATTGATAATTGTCTGTTCCCTGCTGGTTCAATCCCATTGATACTGCACTCTGTCCCCAGAGATTTTGGAGAAATAGAGGGTGAAAGAGTGAGGGAGGTTGTGACATTTATGATTGCAGCGTTTTCTCTAATAAAGCAAGTCTCCCCATCTCTCTCGCTTTATATACCAACTCTCTCTCTTTCTTTTTCTGTCCGTCCCTGCAACAGACAACATGTATTTTACGTTGAGGACCACATCACATCAGGTTCTGAATAACTGTAGACTTCTGTATTCACTAGGCACACAGGTAGGCATATACACACAGACCAACATAAAACAAGAGCACAAACACTGAGAGAACACAAAAATACACAGACACTTCTCAATCCTCCTCTCCTCCTTTCCAGTGATCCTTTCCTAGTCTTTCCCTCTGGCTTTGTAACTCTAATCTTGCAATGTAGTCAGAGAGAGTAAATAGAGAGGCAGACCTACCCTGGACCAAAGCAGAGAATCCACAGACAACCAGTGCCACAGAGCACCACATTTCTAATGGAGCTGAGACAGACCGGCTTTGGAGGGTCCTGGATATAGGGATAAGAGGAGAGGCAGCACGGACAGGAAGATTGGATTCAGAGGCAGGAATTCCCCTGATTCACATCCACAAAGCATGAGAAGGAATGAATGAGTTAGTCAGAAAGAGCAGGACAGAGAGATAGGGGGTAGGAAATGAGGTCCAGAGCCTAAGCTCGCACATGCCGTCTGGAAAAATGCAGTGAGTGAGTGGAAGAAAAAAAACAACTGATTGATTCTAGACACAAGTCAGCTCTCCCCCACTCTCTTTTGCGCTCTCTCTCTCCTTATCCCCCTCCCTAATCGTGTCCCTCTGCTTCCCTGGGAGGTGGAGCCAAGGAGGAGAGCATGAGAGGACAAAAAGGGATGGGGACCTTTTTAAGAAAAATAGCCCCACCTGATTGATTTGTGTAAACATCTTAATTGACAAAGTGTGTGTGTGTGCGTGCGTGCATAAAAATATGCCTCTTGGGTCCAATCTCCGGATTTGTCTGTGCCGCACAGTGATATACACAGTCTACTGGAGCAGAGAGTTGATGGAGGGGAGAACTAGTCTGTGTGTGAGTGAGCGAGCGAGGTGATAGATAGGTGAGGTGGTTTTGGCTGGGATGTGGGTGGTGGGGAAGTAGCTCCGTTGGGGGGGGGGGGTTTGAATCAGCAGGACAGATGGTCTCTCGTCTAATTGAGAAAGTGCTGGGCTCTGCATGGGGGCCCAGGAATGTGCATAGTTAAACTCCACTCCTCATTCGTTCTCATGAAGTGCTGATGCAGGGAAGGGGAGAGGAGAGAAACTGAGACAGGGAGAGAAAGAGAGGGACCGTATAATAGATTACACTATTACTTCTGCTGCCCTTTGCTATCCACGGCCCATGGGGGGTTGTCAGACATCCCGTGTGCCCTAGAGGCACAGATTCACTCATGACTCATGGGTGCACACAATGAAGAATGGCCTGTGGAATGGGGGGAGAAAGCATCGGTATCGGTGAAGTAAAGAAAACTGCACCAAGCATGAAACAACAAGGATATACAGGTAACTGCCAAAATAAAGGAAACACCAACATAAAGTTTCTTAATAGGCCGTTGGGCCACGACGAGCCGCCAGAACAGCTTCAATGCGCCTTGGCATAGATTCTACAAGTGTCTAGAACTCTATTGGAGGGATGCAACTCCATTCTTCCACGGGTTTTGTTGATGGCGGTGGAAAACGCTGTCTAGGGCGCCCCTTCAGAATCTCCCATAAGTGTTCAATTGGGTTGAGATCTGGTGGCTGAGACACACACACACACACACACACCCTTTAAACCCCCTATGCTCCTTTGAGACCCGCATTTTTATACATGACCCTAAGCATGATGGGGATGTTTTAATTGAAATTGCTTAATTCACTCGGGAACCACACCTGTGTGGAAGCACCTTCATTCAATGTACTTTAAATCCTGAATTTACTTAAGTATTTCCTTTATTTTGTCAGTTACCTGTAATAGATAATGTTAGATGAATCCTGTTGAAACTACATACCTCCATCATTTGAATGTGTACAAAATTAACTAAAGTCTGATTAAAATATGGTGTCTGTCCTATTACGTACTATTATATTGTGCCAAAATCAAAACCATAACACCTTAGCTATAAAAAATATGCATGGCAGCCACTGGGGTGTGGCTGACATCTGGTGGTTTGTACAAAAACTACATTCAAGATAACTATTTCTGATCGACCTGTGATGAGGTGAGGGTAAAGGAGAGGAGGCTCTGGTCAAAAGTAGTGCACTATAGGGAATAGGGCATAGGGGGGGGCTAAGAAAAACATATCGATCTACTAATACAGGACTAGTAAAGGCCCAGTGCACTGCTTTTGTCAGACATTTACATAAATAACTTTTTTCTCTATTCAGATTTTTCAGGGGATGCTGCAGTACCCTCAGCACCCCTACTTCCAGCGCCACACCATTAGTCATTGTGCTGTGCTTTGGGTTTTTAATTACTCTCTTGATTGGATTAGGGCGTTATACTACGCTAACACCTCACCCACCTAATAGGGTATTATCAGCAACAAGTATATTATCATATATCTGTGGCCTTGACTTCTCACTTCAAAGTAGCCTTTTCCCGATGGATTATCTCTTATGAATGCCTTTCACCTGTCCCATTGCATTCTTCTGGTAGGCTACTATCTACATTTGAGAGGTTCCTGTTCTAATGTTTTGTCACGTTCGTTTAGAGATGGATTGGACCAAGGTGCAGCGTGGTAGGCGTAGATCTTTCTTTGACACCGAAAAAACAACAAAATACAAAACGAACGTACAGCTACATGCAGTGCAGAAAGCAACTACACACAAACATGATCCCACAACTAAAGGTGGAAAAAAGGCTGCCTAAGTATGATCCCCAATCAGAGACAACAATAGACAGCTGCCTCTGATTGGGAACCATACCCAGCCAACAAAGAAATAGAAAAACTAGAATGCCCACCCAAATCACACCCTGACCTAACCAAATAGAGACATAAAAAGTCTCTCTAAGGTCAGGGCGTGACATGTTTCCTATCTTCTTCACTAAGGATGGCTATAATAAGTGAGGTTGAGTCTTTTGCTTTGGTGTGGCTGTTGGATTCCTGTTCTTTAGTCACAGCATAGCATGGAGCGATGGGAAGTGAACTGTAGTGTTTTGGGGTTCAGCTCCCAGTCCCAGATTGCATACCCTGGCAGTGTACCCTTGAACAGAGTACTTACCCTAATTCATCTATTTTACACCCAGCTGTGTAACTGTAATACGGGCTAGATGATTAGACCTCTGTGTGCATCTCTCTCTCTCTCTCTGAGTATGTGTTGTATTTTGATTACACAATACCTGTCTTTATCCTCCTCGCTCTACCCCTCCTCCTTGACTTCCTCTGTTAACTGGAGCCCCATCTGTCAAATATTAAAAGATAGAGATAAATGTTGGTGAATGTCATTGTTATGACTTTAATTCCAAAACCATTTCCCTCTCCACATTGTCAGGCTAAAGGGTGACATATTTAATATTTCATAAGCCACTAAGTATCAGATATCTGACTCTCAAACCAACTTGATTAATCTGCCATATTTCTATAATCTCCTCCCCTGCATTGATATGCAGGACCATCACTCACTCTCTTAGATTAAATGGGAAAAGATCCAAATTGCCAGCTTGGAGAGCTCCCTTGGATAAAAATAAAACCCAATAAAATAGTAATGCCTATCCCTCAATAAAACAATAAAACAAAATGTCAACTATTCTTCAACACACACACACACACACACACACATGCAAAAGGAGAGAGAGGCAAAAGAGCTGTCCAACTTGATGAAAAATGATGTCAGATGAAACTTTGCCATGTAACCAGGGACAACTGAAACTGTGGATCTTACAGTAATAAACCCAGCTTAAACAAAGACGTCATGATGGACAACTTAATACTGGAAAATAATTTAATAAACGAGTCATAATACAATTGATATCCATGGACATATGGTTTATATGCTGCTATGTGGATTATAGTTCATAACCCTTACTTATGTCTGCTGGAAGGGAGCTGGATTGTTATAAAGTTATTTCTGAGAGACTGAATATATTTTGTTCTGAATACAAGTATTTTTGTCACCTAATTATCCTAAGGTAATAACCATGATCTATCTAACTGATGCTTCATTTAATTTGTGTTGACTTTAAGGAGATGGACTAAAGGACAATCTGAGGAAGTTAAAAGGAACAGGGGCATTTAAGAGTTCTTAACCAACAACAGTGGAATTGAAAACTTAATTGGAAGTAACTGAAATACGTGGAGAGGTAAGACTGAGCAGAATCAATTAGGTTTTAACGGTAATTTGGCAAATTTGGCAAGAATATTTATGACTGTAAGATTACCAGGTGCTGCAATAACTTAAATGAGAGTTTTGTACAATAATTCTACAATGTTTCTAGATCAATGTTTCTGACAGAATGTCGTTGTTTTTTTCCAACAGGTTTCCATTGTCTTATCATATTATTCTATATAATGTCAACCATTATCACAGAGGAACATTCCCACTGGGCACAGACATCAGTTCAACGTTTATGTCATTGTATTTAGGTTAAAAGTTGGGTGAAAAAAATACTAAATGCCTTTGACGACTTTTTGCAAATCCAATCAGTTTTCCACATTGATTCAATGTCATCGCATAGTTTTTGGGGGTTGAAATTACATCGAAACAACATTGATTCAACCAGTTTTTGCCCAGTGGGTTTGTGTTCATGTTTACTGTGAACTATCAACATTCCACAGGCATATCAACGTCCCCTCTTTTACAATAGAGTTTGTGTTTTTATATGCTTCCCTCATACATTTTCATTGTTTTCACTCCATAAACTGGCTGCACTCTCTCACAGTTGTCTCTTTCCAAACCCCATAAAATCGTTCAAAAATAATAACTCAACACCTGTAACAATCTCTAGATGGAGCCCTCTCCCTCTATGAACTTGACAATGCAGCATGGGGATGAGGAGGAGGAGGAGGAGCAACATCCCCTCCTTCCATCAAAAGTGGTCCCTCCCCCTCCTGCTTTTGGCAACCAGTGCGGAAGAAACTACTCATGTCAAAAAGGGGGAGATCACTCAGTGTGGCTCGATGGAACCCAGTCATCACCCACCCTCTCATATTACAACGGCTGCCAATATGTGTCACCCTCACCCCGCTCCTCACCCCGAAGGGGAGACAATGAGGAAAAGGTTAGGGGGAAGGAGGTCCACAAGGAAAAGAGAGGCAAGAAGCCAGCAGGGAATGAACAGAATGCAGGGCACAAGGATCAGATTTGGGGGAGTAAAACCAAAAAGGCAAGCCCACAGAGGCACCAGCAGGACATGACATCCACTCAGTCACCCTACAAAGGACTCTGCATGTCTCAAATGGACTTAAGGGAGACAGAAAGTGGGCCACCCAGTGAAGGAGGTCGAAGGCTAGAGGCCCCATCAATGAAGATGCAGGACCGCCAGAGTCTACCTGAGATCATCATTACAACCAAAGATGACTACCAGCCACATTCCCCCAACCAAACACCCAGCTCTGACAAGAATCACCCGAAGTCTGAGGCCAAGGGCGCCTCTGGTGGAGGTGAGGAGACCAGTGGTGCGCATCACAAGGATGGTGTCCATGACTGCCCTCACAAGAAGACCCAGAGCATCGGTCGTAGGCTGGTCCGCCGAAGGGCGCTGTTTGAGAGGAGGCAGAGGCTGAATGACTGTGCACTCGCTGTGGGGATGTTTGGAGTGGTGGTCATGATCACCGAGATAGAGCTCTCCTGGAGCGTCTACAGTAAGGTCAGCACTGGGGACTAGACATGGGTTCAAATGCTTGACATTTTTTCAAATATATACTTTGAGTGTTGCCTGAGTCTGCCTGGAGTGCCAAATTGGCAGGGTTTGCAGTTTTGGGACTTTTCTATAGCTTTATTAAGCCATGCAAGTTCAACCAGGCACAGATCAAGTATTTGAAATGCTTTTTCAAGTATTTGAAACCCAGGTCTGCTGGGGACACCTGGGTGATTAGTGAGTTCAAACTTACAGAACATTATTTGAAGGCCTTCAGTATTTGTTGCTGACTTAAGGTTACTGTGGCCAGGAATCAAATAGAGGCACATTGTAGAGCGCTGTGGACAATGCGCCTTTTAAAGGAAATGTTCCTGTGTTCGCGGAGATCGTATAAATCGGAAATTACCTTTAAATGTCAAGCGTGCTATAATGTGCCTTGAATTGAATCCCAACTGTATGTTAAAAGAAGGTATATTTGCCACAATGAAGCTTACTGTACGTTAAGATAAGTGTGTCCACTACATGTTTCCCCTACAGATCTCTATATACTCTATGGCTATGAAGTCTGTTATCAGCCTGTCCTCTCTCATCCTGCTGTGTCTGGTCATTGCCTACCACATCTGTGAGGTGCAGGTAATTTCACCTCTCTGACTACTTACTACACTGCCCATACTCTCACTATCTTAAACTAGCTTATGTGATCCCTCAGCTTAGATTCTTTGAAGTCATTCTACTCTACAATACATTTTGTTATATACCAGACTATAGTAGAGATTATATTGCTAATGGGGAAAGTAGATGGTGACAGAGGGCAACCTTGTCTGGTACTTCTCATTATATAATTTATTACACTTTGACTACACTCTCATTGAACTGTACTTCGTATATGCTCTAACTCTGACATGGCTGTGTACCCATACTCCCATCACTGTTAGCTCTACATCCACGATAACGGATCAGAAGACTGGCAAATTGCCATGACAACGGAGCGTGTGAGCCTGATCGCCCTTGAGCTGTTTGTTGCGGCGGTGCACCCGTTCCCAGTGGGTCTCCCATTGTCATGGCAAGCCATGTCCCCCACGCTGTCAGAGACGGAGCTGGAGATCGTGCTGGCTCTACCCATGTTCCTGCGACTCTACCTCCTGGGTCGTGCCTTGATGCTGCACAGCCGACTCTACACAGACACCGCCTCGCGCAGCATTGGCGCCCTCAACAAGGTCAGAGGTCAACATTTGTCACCATGCAAGTTATGCAACCTCTCCCTCAAATCTTAGTTACTTGCTTTAATGGACCTGTACATACTCAGGTTGTACAATAAACAGAATGGTTTTGACTTGAAATTCAGTAGTAAGTACCTTCTCCATCATGTCGAAACGATGCTAAAGCAGCCCATTGGATTCCACAACACTTCCAGCAGATACTCACACCAACGCTAGGTGTTGCATATTAATGGAATTTCACTGTGCTGCTTTAGCATTGGCTAGCCGAGCATGCTGACAAAAAAATAAGTAGTCCTTTCTTGAGTTGGGCTCTAGGATGTAACAACCGTTGAGCATTTGAGCTTATGGTTGAGTGTGGGGGAAAGGGGTTGCAAATTGAGGTGAGAGCATTGGAAATACTTTTAACGGTTGATCTGCTTCTACTCTGTGGGTGGCACTGTGTGCTCTTTTCAAAGGATGGGTCCTGGCCTTTCGGGGGACCTAGGGATCCAGGGGGACGGGGGTGGTCTGCCGGTCACTGGGATGACAACCCAACTTGGGAGGGGCTTTGGCGGGTGGAGTAGTGGAGAACAATTGGAGGGTTACTTATTAGCAATGCAAATATCATGGTACAGCTACGGTATATGGACACTCAATCACTATGGTACTTTTTAATGGTAAATTTACAAACATATGATGAATGGATTTGAAACTTGTATCTCATTATGGTAAATGGTGAAATAAATATAGCCAGTTATAATTGTAATGTCTTAGCAGATAAGAAAAGAAGAACAATATTTACCTGGCTCAAAGAGAAGGAATATAATATATATTGTTTACAGGAAACTCATTCAACAATTTTAGATGAAGGTGAGTGGAAAATGGACTTGGGGGGGGGCAAAATATACTTCTCTCATGGGCAAAGAAACTCAAAAGGGGGGATGACATTAATTAAAAGTAATTTTGATCCGAATGTGCAAATTGTCCAAACAGATCTGCAAGGTAGATGGATGATTTTAAATATGTTATTGGACCATAAACAGATATGGCTCATTAACCTTCATATTGGAACTACTCGATATATGGAGGCTTAAATATCCTGACCTAGTGAGATATATCTGGAGGAGGCTCAATCAAGCTAGTCATCTTGACTTCTTTCTTATGCCATTCTCATTGGCACCAAAAGTGAAAAAAGTGTTGATAGGGGATAGAATGCGGTCGGACCATCAGATAATTGGAATATACACTTATCAAGGCACAAGGCGAGACCCAAATACAGACACAGGAGGCAGATGGTTGGCGTCTTACAATATGTATTAATCCAAAGGGGCAGGCAAGAGAATGGTCATGGACAGGCAAAAAGGTCCAAACCAAATCAGAGTCCAGGAGGTACAGAGTGTCAGACAGACTCGTGGTCAAGGCAGGCAGAATGGTCAGGCAGGTGGGTACAAAGTCCAGAAACAGGCAAGGGTCAAAACCGGGAGCACTAGAAAAAGGAGAATGCAAAAAGCAGGAGAACGGGAAAACCGCTGATTGACTTGGAAACATACAAGACGAACTGGCACAGAGAGACAGGAAACACAGGGATAAATACACTGGGGAAAACAAGCGACATCTGGAGGGGGTGGAGACAATAACGAGGACAGGTGAAACTGATCAGGGTGTGACAACACTACCGTTCAAAAGTTTGGCGTCACTTAGAAATGCCCTTGTTTTTGAAAGAAAAACCATCAAATGAATCAGAAATACAGTGTAGACATTGTTAATGTTGTAAGTGACTATTGTAGCTGGAAACAGCAGATTTTTTATGGAATATCTACATAGGCCCATTATCAGCAACCATCACTCCTGTGTTCCAATGGCACGTTGTGTTATCTAATCCAAGTTTATCATTTTAAAATGCTAATTGATCATTAGAAAACCCTTTTGCAATTATGATAGCACAGCTGAAAACTGTTGTTCTGATTATTAAAGAAGCAATAAAACTGGCCTTCTTTAGACTAGTTGAGTATCTGGAGCATCAGCATTTGTGGGTTTGATTACAGGCTCAAAATGGCCAGAAACAAATAACTTTCTACTGAAACTCGTCAGTCTATTCTTGTTCTGAGAAATGAAGGCTATTCCATGCGAGAAATTGCCAAAAAACTGAAGATCTCGTACAACGCTGTGTACTACTCCCTTCACAGAACAGCGCAAACTGGCTCTAACCAGAATAGAAAGAGTGGGAGGCCCCGGTGCACAACTGAGCAAGAGGACAAGTACATTAGAGTGTCCAATTTGAGAAACAGACGCTCACAAGTCCTCTACTGGCCGGTTCATTAAATAGTACCTGCAAAACACCCGTCTCAACGTCAACAGTGAAGAGGTGACTCCGGGATGCTGGCCATCTTGGCAGTCTATGAACTTTATCGAACAGAACATACATGTATTGTGTAACATGAAGTCCTATGAGTATCATCTGATGAAGATCATCAAAGGTTAGTGATTCATTTGATCTCTTTCTGCTTTTTGTGACTCCTCTCTTTGGCTGGAAAAATGGCTGTGTTTTTCTGTGACTAGGTGCTGACCTAACATAATCGCATGGTATGGTTTTGTCATAAAGCCTTTTTGAAATCGGACACTGTGGTGAGATTAACAAGAAGTTTATCTTTAAAATAGTGTATAATACTTGTATGTTTGAGGAATTTTAATTATGAGATTTCTGTTGTTTGAATTTGGCGCCCTGGACTTTCACTGGCTGTTGTCATATCGATCCCGTTAACGGGATTTCAGCCGTATGAAGTTAAACATAAATACCAAACTTGTTTTTGCATGGATTCTGCGTTTAACAGCTAGGATCGCTATTTCTTGTCCCAGAATCCCGCTTAACTGACAGGTTAAAATCTACTTGAAAGAGACACTAACCTAGCTAAGATGCTAACATTAGCCATCAAGCTAACGAAGTTAGTCCCAGATGAGTTTTCCAGTGGAGCCCTCTGTCTGGAGAAGTAAATTAATGGTTCCAGCGCTGTAGGAACTGTATCTACTATGCTTTGTTTCGGGACAAACTGGATCACTCAGAGTTCCAATGCGGCAATTGTTTGCTTGCCAAGGATTATAGGCTTGAGGTGGCTTCTTTGATCACGCAGGTTGCCAGCCTATGTAAGAAACTGGGGAAAAAGCAGAGTGGAATGTTTATCTTTTCTATCCCGGTGGCTGGACACCGCTCGCGCATGTTGGATGCTTCTCTGGCTTGTCGTTTGTCGTTATCCGACTGGCCGGTGTTGCCCAGAGATCATTCGCCAGGGCAGCCATCTCCTGCCTCTCCTCCCCCATCTGATAGCAGAGTCGAAGGAGCACAGCAAGAAGAGCATCGCAATCAAGGATAGTCGCATGTCACGAGCCGTGGAAGCCAAAGACAACAGCCTCCCGCAAAGCAGTCTACACTCCAAACGAGAGGCCCGGAACGGATGCAAACAACGAATAGTTTCGCCGCCCTGGAACCTGATCTTCCTGCACCTTCGTTGTTGGGGGTACATGTGTCTATGGCCGCTGTGCCTTCTCCTACTCCTTCCCCTATGATTTTGAAGTTGATGTTGGCAACCTTCCATCCCTGCTCTGGATCGAGCAGGGCTTCTCGATCTGCCGGAAGCCTACACCATCCTGTGAAGCGTGGGAGAGGGCAGATTTCCCCGTCCTTCTTGCCAGCCGTGATTTTGGGAAGCTCCATGGTAAGAAATGTGACTGTTCTCAGTGCAAAAACAATGTCCTATCCCTGAGCTCGAGTAAATGACATTACTAAGCTGTACCCGAATGTACTACACCAGGACATGGACATCGATTCTATTGCAGTACATGTGGGTTTTAATGACATTATAAAGGGCAGCGCTGAACAGTTGAAACTGGATTTCAAAGAGCTGATTGACTCTCTGCTAGACACTAATAGAAGACCCATCTTATCTGACCCTGTGCCCTCTCTGAATCATGTCATTGAATGCTTTAGCATGATTCTTTCTCTTCACAACTGGGTACGTGATTATTGCAGCTGAATTAGCTTAACTTCTGTTGACAATTTTGATACCTTTTGGAAACAAAACATGTTTTATAAGGAGAATGGGATGCTGTGCTCCTTGATTTGGGTGGATCCCATTCTCCTCATAAAACGTGTTTTGTATTTCTGGATCCTTTCACAGCATTATAAGGCTGCATTGAGACAATGACTTATCAATGGCCCAAGCCCAGTTCAGTTAATCGCTACCATTGTGTCGCTGAGTCATCATAATGCTTTAGCAAATGTACATTACACCAGGGGCATTGATAGACACAATGTAATTAACCTAATTTATGTCCCCCTAACTGCCCTGAATGCCTCTGCTGATCATACAGCTATTGTATGCAGCAATCATGTGCCTATGAACCAGATTTATTCTGTTAGCACTGAGCCGGTGTGCCCTAGTAGGAATCCACTGTGTGCAGCTCACCCTGCACTAACATAAATAACATGAGAATATCTACTTCTGCTAAGCTACCTAATAAAGTAATGAAAACAAGCAAGCATCCCAGAAAAGTGCTCAAAATAGCCCACGTTAACATATGTAGCTCAAGAAACAAAGTTCATGAAATTAATAACTTGGTAGTAACAGATGACATTCATATGACTATCTCTGAAACTCACTTAGACAATACCTTTGATGATACAGTGGTAGCAATACATGGTTATAATATTTACAGAAAATACATAAATGCCAGTGGTGGAGGTGTTGCTGTTTATATTCATAACCACATTCCTGTAAAGATTAGAGAAGATCTAATGTGAAATACTGTAGAAGTAATATGGCTACAGGTTCATCTGCCTCACATAAAGCCCATTCTTGTGGGAAGCTGCTATAGACCACCAAGTGTTAACAGTCAGTATCTGGATAACATGTGTGAAATGCTTGATACACTAGTATATTTTCTGGGTGATTTAAATATTGACTGGCTTTCATCAAGCTGCCCACTCAAGAAAAAGCTTAAAACTGTAACCAGTGCCTGCAACCTGGTTCAGGTTATCAGTCAACCTACCAGGGTAGTTACAAACAGCATAGGAATGAAACCATCAACATGTATTGATCACGTCTTTACTAATACTGCAGTATCCAGTATCCAGATCGGCTGTAGTGATCACAATATAGTAGCCATATCTAGGAAAATCAAAGTTCCAAAGGCTGGGCCTGTATAAGAGGTCATACAATACGTTTTGTAGTGATTCCTATGTTGCTGATGTAAAGAATATTTGTTGGTCCGTGGTGAGTAATGAGGAGCAAACAGACGCTGCACATGACACATTGCTTATCCCAGTTACTAATAAGCATGCACCCATTAAGAAAATGACTGTAAAAACTGTTAAATCCCCGTGGCTTGATGAGGATTTGAACAATTGTATGGTTGAGAGTGATAAGGCAATAGGAATGGCAAATAAGTCTGGCTGCACAACCGATTGTCAAACGTACTGCAAATGAGAAATCATGTGACTAAACTGAATAAAAAGAAGAATAAACTACACTATGAAACAAAGATAAATTACATAAAGAATTATAGTAAAAAGCTTTGGAGCACCTTCAATTACATTTTGGTAAAAAATTATTGTTGTCTATCAAGAATGACAAGCCAATGACAACTTGGATAGAAAATTACTGAGGATAATAGTGGATGATATTGCCATATCTTCACTTTAAGCCTAATAGAAAGTGTGTGCCCTCAGGCCTGGAGGGATGCAAAAGTCATTCAGCTACCTAAGAATAGTAAAGCCCCCTTTACTGGCTCAAATAGCCGACCAATCAGCCTATTACCAACCCAGAGTAAAGTTTTGGAAAAATTTGTGTTGACCAAATACAATGCTATTTTACAGTAAACAAATTGACAACAGACTTTCAGCACGCTTATAGGGAAGGACATTCAACAAGCACAGCACTTATACAAATGGCTGAGGATTGGCTGAGAGAAATGTATGATAAAAAAAGATTGTGGGGGCTGTTTTGTTAGACTTCAGTGAGGCTTTTGACATGATCGATCATAGTCTGTTGCTGGAAAAACGTATGTGTTATGGCTTTACACCCCCTGCTATATTGTGGATAGAGAGTCACCTGTAACAGAACACAGAGGGTGTTCTTTAATGGAAGCCTATCCAACATAATCCAGAAAGAATCAGGAATTCCCCAGGGCAGCTGTCTGGGCCCCTTGCTTTTTAAAATCTTTACTAACGACATGCCACTGGCGGATGACTCAACACTATACTATAGCGACTGAAATGACTGCAACACTTAACATTGAGCTGCAGTTAGTTTCATAATGGGTGGCAAGGAATGAGTTAGTCCTAAATATAAAAAAAAAAACTAAAAGCATTGTATTTGGGACAAATCCTTTACTAAATCCTAAACCTCAAGTAAATATTGTAATAAATCATGTGGAAACTGAGCAAGTTGAGGTGACTAAACTGCTTGGAGTAAGCCTGGATTGTAAACGGTCATGGTCAAAACATACAGTAGTAGCTAAGATGGGGAGAAGTCTGTCCATAATAAAGCGCTTCTCTATCTTCTTAACAGCACTATAAACAAGGCAGGTTCTACAGGCTCTAGTTTTGTCAGGTGTGGTCAGGTGCCACAAAGAGGGACTTAGGAAAATTGCAATTGGCTCAGAATAGGGCAGCATGGCTGGCCCTTGAATGTACACAGAGAGCAAACATTAATAATATAATATGCATGTCAATCTCTCCTGGCTCAAAGTGGAGAAGAGATTGACTTCATCACTACTTGTATTTATTAGAGGGATTGACATGTTGAAAGCACCGAGCTGTCTGTTTTTTTTTTTGTTTTTTTTTATGTAATTAAATGTAACCTTTATTTTACTAGGCAACTCAGTTAAGAACAAATTCTTATTTACAATGATGGCCTACACCGGCCAAACCCGGACGATGCTGAGACAATTTTGCACCGCCCTATGGGACTCCCAATCATGGCCGATTGTGTTACAGCCTGGATTCAAACCAGGGTGTCTGTAGTGACGCCTCAAGCACTGAGATGTAGTAGTGGTGCAGCGGTCTAGCACACAGCTCAGACACCCATGCATACCCTACAAGACATGCCACCAGAATCCCCAAGTCCAGAACAGACTATATGAGACACACAGTACTACATAGAGCCATGACTACATGGAACTCTATTCCACATCAGGTAACTGATGCAAGCAGTAGAATCAGATTTAAAAACAGATAAAAATAAGGAACAGCAGGGACTGTGAAGAAACACAATCATAGGCACAGACACATGCATACCAGTGCATTCCAGTTGAATACTTCATGAAGCTGGTTGAGAGAATGCCAAGAGTGTGCAAAGCTGTCATCAAGGCAAAGGGTGGCTATTTGAAGAATATCAAATATAAAATATATTTTGATTTGTTTAACACTTTTTTGGTTACTACATGATTTCATATGTGTTATTTCATAGTTTTGATGTCTTCACTATTATTCTACAATGTAGAAAATAATAAAAATAAAGAAAAACCCTTGAATGAGTAGGTGTTCAAAAATGTTTGACCAGTAGTGTATGTTACTAGTAACCCATTATACCTCCCTAACACTAGTCTTCTATTTATACAGGGGTTTTAATATGTACACTAGTGTTCTATTTAACAGCATATTCGGGAATAGTTATCTTCTCCTTTCATATCTCCACATACAGAATCCTTATATAACGTTATAAATCAACATAAATGCCTACAGATAATAGTCAGTGGGGCTTAGGTATTGACATCCACTCCATGTGCATCTTCAACGATTCCTAAATGCCTACATTAACACCTCGAGCTATTATCAGTGGTTCTCAGACCATGCAGACTTTTCTATCGTTACATCCTATGCATATATACCTTCAACGGTTCTCTTGCCGCTACTTCCTATACATATGAAACACCCTGTGCTCAATAACACCTTGTGCTATTACTAGTAGTCCCAGACTATGATGGGCGGTGGTGGACAGAACCCTATATAGCGTTTTAGATCGAAAAACTCAGCTCACAGAACTGGTTGGGGTATTCATACAGACACGCACTTCTTTCACACCGGAGCTAGTCTCCTGACAGCTCTTTCACTCAGTACTTAATAGTAATAATCTCCTATTATCTAAATTTAGATCCTCTTTTAACAATCCAAATTTAAATCCTCTTATTATCCCAATTTCAATCCTCTTATTATCCAGCTTATTATATTCTTTCCACACTCACACAACTCTCACATCCACATTCACCTTGTGCTATTACTTGACTCAAGACTAGTGGTATCCTCCTCCATTTTTATGTTGAGTTTTATTGGTTTTATACATTTTTTTGTATTATTTTTATACAAATTCATTTAAATTGACATACTGAAATTCAGTCGCCGTGTCCTTCAATTGTTCGCAGCTGTGCAGCTCACAGTAAGGGTCTGGTCTGGGCGGGTCCTTGTCGACTTTTGGTCGGACGGGAATTTTACTCACGCTTCATAAAATGCGCCACCGGGTTTCCTCGCATACTCCCACTGGAAAGCTCCGCAGGCAGAATCAATAATCCTATTCGTGACATGGAATTGTCGTTGAAATTACCACCAGGGACACCTGAAGTCAATATTAAATGAATAAATATGTATTATCAGCTAGCTGGAGAGGTTCTAACCAACTCAATGCACCATAGTACACATGTCGGTCAGGAGCTCCGCCGGGGCAGTCCCGCTAGTTCTCTTATATACTGCTTACACAGACAAGTTGTATTTACATGATGTAGCTTATTCATTATTCATAATTAACTCATCATTAACGTTTGGTTCATGCATGTGACTGACCAATACCTCACGAGGCCTCTTCTCTCCAATTTGAGAACTTAAAACTAAGACACCCCTTTCCGTTCTCAAAACAGTGTTATGGGCGTTATGCAAAATTGCAGATACTGATAGTGAGGATTCCTCCCAGTCACGATCAAATCAGTCACTTGCATGAACCCAGTTGAATTGGTTATTAGAAAAGCACAAACATACAATTTTCCTTCACAAAATACAGTGCCAGTCAAACGTTTGGACGCACCTACTCCTTCAGGGGTTTTTCTTTATTTTTGCTATTTTCTACATTGCCAGAATAATAGTGAAGACATCAACACTATAAAATAACACATATGGAATCATGTAGTAACCAAAGAAAGTGTTAAATAAATCAAAATATATTTTAGATTCTTCAAAGTAGCCACCCTTTGCCTTGAGAGCTTTGCACACTCTTGGCATTCTCTCAACCAGCTTCATGAGTTAATCACCTGGAATGCATTTCAATTAACAGGTGTGCCTTGTTAAAAGTAAATTTGTGGAATCTATTTTATTTTTATTGCGTTTGAGCCAATCAGTTATGTTGTGACATGGTAGGGGTGGTATACAGAAGATAGCCCTATATGGTAAAAGAACAGCTCAAATAAGCAAAGAGAAACAACAGTCCATCATTACTTTAAGACATGAAGGTCAGTCAATGTGGAAAATTTCAAGAACTTTGAAAGTTTCTTCAAGTGCAGTCGCAAAAAAACATCAAGCGCTATGATAAAACTGACTCTCATGAGGACCGCCACAAGAAAGGAAGACCCAGAGTTACCTCTGCTGGAGAGGATAAGTTCGTTAGAGTTAACTGCACCTCAGATTGCAGCCCAAACAAATGCTTCACAGAGTTCAAGTAACAGACACATATCAACATCAACTGTTCAGAGGAGACTGTGAATCAGGCCTTCATGGTCGAATTGCTGCAAAGAAACCACTACTAAAAGGACACCAATAAGAAGAAGACACTTGCTGGAAATCTGTCCTTTGGTCTAATGAGTCCAAATTTGAGATTTTTGGTTCCAACCGCCATGTCTTTGTGAGACGCAGAGTAGGGGAACGGATGATCTCCGCATATGTGGTTCCCACCGTGAAACATGGAGGAGGTGGTGTGATGGTGTGGGGCTGCTTTGCTAGTGACACTGTCTGTGATTTATTTAGAATTCAAGGCACACTTAACCAGCATGGCTACCCAATCATTCTGCTGCTATACGCCATCCCATCTAGTTTGTGCTTAGTGGGACTATCATCTGTTTTTCAACAGGACAATGACCCAACACACCTCCAGGCTGTGTAAGGGATTTGACCAAGAACAAGAGTGATGGAGTGCTGCATCAGATGAGCTGGCCTCCACAATCACCCAACCTCAACCCAGTTGAGATGGTTTGGGATGAGTTGGATCGCAGAGTGAAGGAAAAGTGCTCAGCATATGTGGATACTCCTTCAAAACTGTTTGAAAAGCATTCCAGTTGAAGCTGGTTGAGAGAATGCCAAGAGTATGCGAAGATGTCATCAAGGCAAAGGGTGGCTACTTTGAAGAATCTAAAATATATAATATATTTTGATTTGTTTAACACTTTTTTGGTTACTACATAATTCCATGTGCTATTTTATAGTTTTGATGTCATCACTGTTGTTCTACAATGTAGAAAATAGTAAAAATAAAGAAAAACCCTTGCATAAGTAGTAAGTATTTTTTTATCTAAGGGTGGATCAGCTTTAATATTGCAAATAAATTGTGACTTCTATCAATGTAATTGTCTGCATCATTTCCAATCCCCCATATATATATATTTTTTAATAAATATATTATTTTAAATATATTTTTAGGGGTATATATATATTTTTGTAATTATTTTCCCCTAACCCTACCACTGTGGATATTAATATTATTATTATTTTGACTTGTATCCAGATCCACTTCAACAGCCGTTTTGTGGTCAAAACCCTGATGACCATCTACCCTGGCACTGTGTTGATGATCTTCAGCGTCTCTCTGTGGCTAGTTGCTGCCTGGGGCCTACATGTCTGTGAGAGGTAAGTGACTAAGAAGGGAAAGGGAGTAGAGAGAGGAAGGAGGAAAATAGGGAAATTGGTATCAGACTTTTGCCAGGATTCATTAAAAGCAGTGTTAATTTCGTCAACTAAAATAGTACTCTACAATATTCGTCAAACACCTATTTTTCAGTGGCAATTGATGACTGAATAAATATAAATTATTTTTAATTTCAGTTGAATAAAATGAGACGAGACAAAATTATCTCTGTGACTAAAATCTGACTACTAAATGGACTGGGCAAGAGATTTTGGAGAGATTGAGAGCTTTTCGGTGATAAGCTCAAATAACAGGACAGATGCACAGTGCAGTTCTGTTCAGCAGTGGGATGGACTCAACCAGCAAACACAGGCTACTTCAGTGGTGAGCTACAGGGAAGCAATCACTGTGGACAGACAGGCAGCCAGGCAGGCTCTGCTCTGGCTCGGCCTCCGATTATAGCCTGCCTAAACATTGCGCAGGCGACTCTCTTGCTTCACCACCAGCCTTCTAATTAGCAAGCCTTGGCCTGGTTAAGAAACACAAGCTGCTTTACGAAATCAAAAGCAATAGCTGCATTGAGTTTAATTGTAAAATAACAGTCAAGCTATGTTTTCCTTTCTCTTTAGTAGACTATAGAAAAGTAGTCTGTCTCTCTCAACCATCCCACTTTTTCCACTGCATTTCATATACAGATTCTGTTGCCAAGTCTCCCTCTTTTACTCAGAAAAAACAGTTTGATTCTACTGCTGAAAAGACATGACTCATAATACTGGTGCTACGGTTTTTTCTTTCTATTGTGCATCAGCACAATAGAAAGACATACTCTATGTCGGCTCTATTCATGGAATTTCTATCTGCAATGTTCAACAACGCTTTTCAACTGAACCTGGCTGTGGGAACATTACCAGTAGCCTATATGCAAACATTTTGGTGGCACAGAAAGAAAGGAAAAGGGATAGCAAACAATTTATTGACAAAATGTATCTTACCACTACGCTATTTCTGAATTGGTAAATAACTTTATTTTGAGTTAAAGCTGCGATATGTATCCTTTTGGGCGACCTGACTAAATGCACATAGAAATGTTGAGTTATAGATCTGTCATTCTCATTGAAATCAAGTCTAAGAAGCGGAAGATCTGTTCTATGTGCGCTATTTCTATGCTTCCCGTTCTTCAGTGTTGTTTTTGTATACCAGCGCCAAACAGCTGAAAATACAATCTTTTTGGTTATGGAAAATATTAGTGATGCACCGAGATGACATATTTGGCCGATACCAATATCCAATATTTTCCTTGCAAAACAAAACTATACCGATAACCGATATTTAAAATTGTTGCGGTCTTTTAAATATTCTAGTACATTTAAATAGTTAACACACACAGACATGGATGCAGCGTTCTAAGGCACTGTATCTCAGTACAAGAGGCGTCACTACAGTCCCTGGTTCGAATCCAGGCTCTATCATAACCGGCAGTGAGAGTCCCATAGGGCGGCGCACAATTGGCCCAGCGTTGTCCGGGTTTGGCCGGGGTAGGCCGTCATTGTAAATAAGAATTTGTTATTTAACTGACTTGCCTAGTTAAGTAAAGGTTACACACACACACACACACACACACACCACTGACCCCAAACATTTTTTGTTGGCATTTACGTATGTCCCCATTACCAGTAAAACATAATCAAAACCTATTTCTTTCACTTACTTGCTGTGCTGTTTCGTTGTTCATTTCTTCAGTCGTTTCATTCTCAACCAGGATTTCTATGGAAGGCCATTTGGGCTTTTGCGTGTCAAAAACGATACACCAAATAAGCTTGTTGACCAATCATGACCTGAATATGACTGCAAGTCACATAATAATTTAATGCATCCATACATTTTTTACGTAGTTATTACACATTGATTACACTATCACTCGTATTTCATATGTCACAACGATTCATCGATACGTATGCTCTGATGCTGGTAAAATTGTCTCGCGCACCTACAGTGCTGGTCATAAAAAAAAGCTAGCTAGCTCCCGGATGCAAACAATGTTCTTCCCCAAAAACATAGCAAAACGACATGATCTGTTTCAGTAGCTATAGTTAGCTAGCTAACTGTATAGGTAGGCGTCATCATCTAAAATAACCCTAATTTATAAGCCAGTTCTTATTTGATTAATGGTGGTCGGACCCATCTATGTGAAGCTAGCCACAATATGGATTAGCCACAATAGTGGACTGAGGTTAGCCTTCAAAATAAAAGTATGGCATAATTCTACTATTTGTATTTATTTGCATCACTGTCAATGTCATACTTTTATTTTGAAGGCAAACCGCAAATTCCACTATTGTGCGTAATCCTTTTTGTGGCTAGCTTCACAACACATAACCCGGTCCGGTCGAGCCTCACTAACCAGATGAAGCTAGCAGGCTGCTTTTAACGTTAGCTTTGGGCAACAGGGTTAAGTAGCAGGCTAGCTATTTATTTTCATGAACTGAAGTTCAATTTCAATAGGCGAACAACAAGTGGCAACCTAGCTAATACTTACTCACAAAGATTCCTAAATCATTGCTAAGAATAATGAAAATGACTGCAGTTTGTACTGGTCATTGTTTTCAGGCTGGTTGTATTGGTGCTAGCTAGGTACCAAGCTAAAGCTAGCTACCCCAGAAGTTGCGGTCAAACAAATTATGCTTGTATGTACCAAACGCGGTATTGATAAACACATTGTTCGTTGTTGGTGTTTTGCAGACTTTTTTGTACAGCTTTGACAGTGCTACTGACCCAAACGGCATTCCATTAGTATGTATGTCGTGAAGCTAATAGCAGTGACGCTATTACTGTGCAACTCTGGTAGGGCAACATCTGAAAAATAGCGCACTTGGCACCGGTACGGTGCTCGACCAATCGGCGAAAGCCAACATCACCCAGGACAGAGAAGGGTTGATTGTCAAGGGCAATGAATTCCATTTTCTTGGCTTTCTTACTCTTTCAAATGACTGCTCGACTTGTTGACTGCTCGATCACACAGCAGACATTGTGGGAGGTTAGGGATGCTGTGTTGCAAGTGTTGTGTATGTTATATAGGTATGCACGACAGCTTTGACATCGGTTTTTAACATCATGTTAAACTAGACATCGGCGCGATACTGATGTGTGGCATTTTTAGCTAATATGGCCAATTTCGATATGTTCACCGATATATTGTGCATTCTTAGTGTTTTTTCATATTTCTGCTGTTGGGGAGAATGGGTTTTTATGTAGGAAAAAAAAAAAGTAGTAGGACAAGGCTATGTATGTTTTGTGCACATGGAATTCAGTGATTCATGTTACTATAGGTTACCTCTAATTCCTCCAAACCCGGATCGCGGGAGCACCCCCCACAGTAAAAAAGCTGACTAGCATAGCCTAGATAGCGTCACAAGTAAATACTAGCATCTAAATATCATTAAATCACAAGTCCAAGACACCCAGATGAAAGATAAACATCTTGTGAATCCAGCCATCATTTCTGATTTTTAAAATGTTTTACAGGGAAGACACAATATGTAAATCTATTAGCTAACCACGTTAGCAAAAGACACCACTTTTTTTACTCCACCAGTTTTTTACTCCATCAGTAGCCATCACTAATTCGACAAATAAGATATAAATAGCCACTAACCAAGAAACAACTTCATGAGATGACAGTCTGATAACATATTTATTTTGTATAGCATAGTTTTTTAGAAAAATTTGCATATTTCAGGTATAAATCACAGTTCTACATTGCAGCTGCAATCTGAAATAGTGCCGAAGCTGCCAGAATAATTACAGAGACCAACGTCAAATATCTAATTACTCATCTTAAAACATTTCTGAAAAATACACAGCGTACAGCAATGAAAGCCAACATCTTGTGAATCCAGCAATATGTCAGATTTTTTAAGTGTTTTACAGCGAAAACACAATATAGCATTATATTAGCTTAGCACAATAGCAGAAACACAAGCAATTTACCACAGCACAGGTTAGCGATCGTAACAATACAGAAAAAGATATATAATTTTGGACTAACTTGATATACTTCGTCAGATGACAGTCCTGTAACATCATATTACACATGCATATAGGTTTTTTCGAAAATGTGCATATTTAGCAGCACAAATCGTGGTTATACAATGTGATCAGTGGCAACAGGTCATGCATTCTGGCCGGCCCATCTTGGAAGGCCCTAATCTAATCAATAAATAATCGTAAACTTGACTAAAAAATACAGGTTGGACAGCAAATGAAAGATGCATTAGTTATTAATGCAACCGCTGAGTTAGATTTTTAAAATTAACGTTACTAGACATACAGTGTGCGTTAACGCCAGACTAGGCCGGCAATAATGGCGGACAAATGCGTTTACATTTTTCCACATAAATACGGAATAACATCATAAATAATGCTCTTATTTTTGGACGAGCTTCCATCAGAATCTTGGCAAGTGGTCCTTTGTCCAAAATAATCGTTGCTTGTTTGTAAAACGTCATCTTCAACTTCGGAATTGGCAGCTAACAATAGCTATGTGGCCAAACAACTGCCCAAATCCTCAAACGCAATACTAAGGAAATTCCGAAAATAGCAATATATCGCATAAACTGATATAACTCGGTTTAAAATAACTTCGTTATGATTTTCTAACACCTATATCGAATTAAATTACAGACGGATATAGCAAGGCCGATAACTGAGCGTTTCAAAATGCCATCCTGAGGTCTTGCTTTGGCAATGACGAACGACGAAAGAGAGATCCCCTCGTTCCTTGGCCTTTTATAAGCTCTGAGAACTACGTAGAAACTCCATTCCACTTCTCATTGGTTACTGACATCCAGGGGAAGGCGGGTGCAGTTCATGTCGACCCATAGGATACATACAGAGCTTTAAACTGATCTGAGAACAGAGCCTAGTTTTCAGACCTTCGCAGTTCCTGTCATGAATTCCGCTGCAGAAAGAGTTCTGGTTCACCCACACACATAATTCAAACGGTTTTAGAAACTAGAGATTGTTTTCTATCCAATAGTAATAATAATATGCATATTGTACGAGCAAGAATTGAGTACGAGGCAGTTTAATTTGGGAACGATAATGTCCAAGTGTGAAACAGCACCCCTGTAGTGTCAGAGGTTTTATGACTACAATGAAAGGGCATTTAGTTGAAAATGGCCCACTGTTTTTGTCATTTTACAATAGCTAGACTTAATCATTATTCAAATGACAAATTTGACTTAATGATATTTTAGTAAAAATTTGACTAAATCTAAAAAAAGAGTGCCAAAATTAACACTGATTCCAAAGGTGCAGTGCACACTACACTACAGACAATGCACCTTTTAAGAGGTAATTTATACTTCAGCCGACATCGCGAAACGTTTACTGTGAATGCAATCTCTGCAAACGTCTGGGAAATTACCTTTAAAAGATGCATTGTCGGTAGTACATGTGCGGCCATGCTGCAACGCGTCTTTCAATGAATCCCGGCCTTGGTGACTATAATGACTTGGACCAATCTGTGCTGTGTCTGACAAGATGTGCCCATCATAAGTTGTCAATCATATAACAAATACAATCAAATATCAAACTCCTAGACTGAAACTAGTTTATTTGTTAAGTGTTAATGTTAATATGATGAGTGACAAGACATCATCCCTCCCTGTCCATAGACACCACAACTATAAGGACCTGAGCAGTAACTACATGGAGGCCCTGTGGGTGGTCGGTCGGTGCCACCTTCTTGTCCATTGGTTACGGGGATGTTGTTCCCCACACCTACTGTGGCCGCAGCATCTGTCTACTCACTGGCATCATGGTAAGCAGTTTCTGCAAAATAGGAAAAGCTCTCGCACAGCTGAGTCGACTTGTTGCAGGTGCGTGGGAATAATTCAATTACATCTTTTTTTATTGAAGAAAAAGGGATGGGCAGGTACAGTGCCTTCAGAAAGTATTCATACCCATTGACTTATTCCACATTTGTTATGTTACAGACTGAATTCAAAATGTATTAAATATTTTTTTTAATCTCACCCATCTACACACAATACCCCATAATGAAAAAGTGAAAAAGGAATTTAGAAATGTTTGCAAATTTATTGAAAATTAAATACAGAAATCTCATTTACATAAGTATTCACACCCCTGAGTCAATACATGATAGAATCACCTTTGGGTAAGTCTTTAAGAGCTTTGCACACTTGTACATTTGCAAATTATACTTTTTTTTATTCTTCAAGCTCTGTCATGTTCGGTTGCGATTTTAGCATGTCAATCTTGGTGAGGCACACTCCCCCCCCATTTGTTTTTATGCATGCCAGCAAAGCCACTACACAACACTAAACAATACATGAATTGCACTATAACGGTGACAAACGGTGCCCACAAACTGTTAGGGCCTACATAAAGCTGTCCCAACAGCAGAGCTTTTCTTCAACACCATGCACTGAATCCTTACCACCTTGCTATCAGTGGAGCCTTGTCTGACAGCGAAGCAGTTCAATCAGCCTCATTTACTGGATTTAAAAAAAATCATAGCTGATATGCCTGACTTGCTTAAAACCTCTACGGACCCCCCATCCCGGATCATTCTCATCAGAAACGCTGACTAGAATAGCCTAGCCTAGCGCCACAGGGATATCATATAATTTCATGAAATCACAAGTCCAATACAGCAAATGAAAGATAAACATCTTGTGAATCCAGCCAACATGTCCGATTTTTAAAATGTTTTACAGCGAAAACACAACATATATTTATGTTAGCTCTCCACCATATCCCCAAAAAAACAGCCATTTTTTCACCGCAAAGATAGCTTTCACAAAACCCACAAATAGAGATAAAATTAATCACTAACCTTTGAACAACTTCATCAGATGACAGTCGTATGACATCATGTTATACAATACATTTATGTTTTGTTCGAAAATGTGCATATTTATAGCCAGAAATCGTGGTTTTACATTGGCGCCATGTTCAGAAATGGCTCCAAAACAGCCAGAATAATTACAGAGAGCAACGTGAAATACAGAAATACTCATCATAAAACTTTGATAAAAAATACATGTTGTACACATAATTAAAGATAAACATCTTGTGAATCCAGCCAACATGTCCGATTTTTAAAATGTTTTATAGCGAAAACACAACATATATTTATGTTAGCTCGCCACAATATCCAAAAACACACCGCCATTTTTTCACAGAAAAGATAGCTTTCACAAAACCCACAAATAGAGATAAAATTAATCACTAACCTTTGAACAACTTCATCAGATGACAGTCTTATGACATCATGTTATACAATACATTTATGTTTTGTTCGATTATGTGCATATTTATAGCCAGAAATCGTGGTTTTACATTGGCGCCATGTTCAGAAATGGCTCCAAAATAGCGAAAGTAATTACAGATAGCAACGTGAAATACAGAAATACTCCTCATAAACTTTGATGAAAGATACATGTTTAACATATAATTAAAGATACACTGGTTCTTAATGCAATCGCTGTGTTAGATTTAAAAAAATAACTTTAGTAAAAAGCACAGCATGCAATAATCTGAGACAGCGCTCAGCCATTCTCCGCCATGTTGGAGTCAACAGAGTCAACAGAAATACGAAATWACATCATAAATATTCCCTTACCTTTGATGAACTTTCATCAGAATGCAGTGCCAGGAATCCTAGTTCCACAATAAATCGTTTTTTTGTTTTATAATGTCCATTACCTCTGTCGAATTAGCAACTTTGGCTAGCATGTGTCGTTCACTTGTCCAGAGAACTTTACGCGAATGAACGAAAACTTCAAAAAGTGATATTACAAATAGAATAAACTGGTCAAACTCAGTTGAGAATCAATCTTCAGGATGTCTTTCTCATATATATCCAATAACGTCCCAAACGGAGCATTTCTTCATGTCTATGTAACGCAGTGCAGACAAAGACATCACATTCCCTCTGCACGTGGCCAAGAACTGGAAATCTGCCTGACCACGCACTCCAAAGGCTCTCATCCGGTCCCACATGAAGCTATATGCTTCATTCCACGTTCTACTGCCTGTTGACATCTACGTGGAGGCGTATGAAGTGCATACAGATCCATAAATATAGGAGAATTGAATAGGCGATGCCTTTCACAGCGACCCATTTCAGAATTTTCACTCCTGTTTGGAACTTTTCCTGCCATATGAGTTCTGTTTACTCACAGATATAATTCAAACAGTTTTAAAACTTCAGAGTGTTTTCTATTCAATAGTAATAATAATATGCATATCATATGATCTAGGACAGGTACGAGTGTCACGATCGTCTATGGGTGAGAGAGAGGACCAAGGCGCGGCGTGTGCAAAATACATCTCTCTTTATTAGAGAGAGAAAACCACACGAAACAAACACTAGACACAACTAACAAAATAACAAACTGACGACCGTGAAGCTATATCAACCAATAGTGCTGACACAAACACTACACATAGACAATTACCCACAAACACCTAAAGCCTATGGCTGCGCTTAAATATGGCTCCCAATCAGAGACAACAATAACCAGCTGTCTCTGATTGAGAACCAAATCAGGCAACCATAGACTTTTCTAAAACACTACACTGAACACAAACCCATACATACTACAAAACCCCCTAAACAATACACACACCCTAAACTAGACAAAACACACAAACATCCCCCATGTCACACCCTGACCTAACTAACTAATCAAGAAATATATATAACAAAGGCCAGGTGTGACAGTACCCCCCCCAAAGGTGCGGACTCCGGCCGCAAAACCTGACACAGAAGGGGAGGGTCCGGGTGGGCCTTCCTATGGTGGCGGCTCGGGTGCGGGACGTGGACCCCCTCCACCATCGTCACTACCCGCTTTGGTGGCGCCTCTGGAATGGCGAGTCCCGGACTGAATACCATCTCATAGGGCAGCTCCGGACTGAGGGCAGCTCCGGACTGGGGCAGCTCCGGACTGAGGGGCAGCTCCGGACTGAGGGGCAGCTCATGGCTGGCTGGCGACTCTGGCTGCTCATGGCTGGCTGGCGACTCGGCTGCTCATGGCTGGCTGGCGACTCTGGCTGCTCATGGCTGGCTGGCGACTCTGGCTGCTCATGGCTGGCTGGCGACTCTGGCGCTCATGGCTGGCTGGCGACTTGGCTGCTCATGGCTGGCTGGCGACTCTGGCTGCTCATGGCTGGCTGGCGACTCTGGCTGCTCATGGCTGGCTGGCGACTCTGGCTGCTCATGGCTGGCTGGCGACTCTGGCTGCTCATGGCTGGCTGGCGGCTCTGGCTGTCTGTGGCGTGGCGCTCGGCTGTCATGGCTGGCTGGCGGCTCGGGCTGATCCTGTCTGGCGGACGGCTCGGGCTGATCCTGTCTGGCGGACGGCTCGGGCTGATCCTGTCTGCGGACGGCTCGGGCTGATCCTGTCTGGCGACGGCTCTGACGGCTCGGACAGACGGGCGGCTCTGACGGCTCGGACAGACGGGCGGCTCTGACGGCTCGGGACAGACGGGCGGCTCTGACGGTCGGGACAGACGGGCGGCTCTGACGGCTCGGGACAGACGGGCGGCTCAGACGGTGCTTGGCAGACGGGCGGCTTAGACGGTGCTTGGCAGACGGGTGGCTCTGACGGTGCTTGGCAGACGGGCGGCTCAGACGGTGCTGGCAGACGGGCGGCTCTGACGGTGCTTGGCAGACGGGCAGCTCTGACGGTGCTTGGCAGACGGGCAGCTCTGGCCGGCTGAGGCGCACTGTAGGCCTGGTGCGTGGTGCCGGAACTGGTGGTACCGGGCTGGGGACACGCACCTGAAGGCTAGTGCGGGGAGAAGGAACGGGGATACTGGCCCTGGAGACGCACATTAGGCCTAGTGCGTGGTCCGGAACTGGTGTACCGGGCTGGGGACACGCATCTCAGGGCAGTGCAGGGAGCAGGAACAGAGCACACTGAGTTCTCGAGGCGCACTATAGGCCTGGTGCGTGGTACCGGGACTGGTGGTACCGGGCTGAGGGCACGCACCTCAGGGCGAGTGCGGGGAGAAAGATCAGTGCGTACAGGGCTCTGGAGACGCACATTAGGCCTAGTGCGTGGTGCCGGAACTGGTGGTACCGGGTTGGAGACACGCATCTCAGGGCTAGTGCGGGGAGCAGAACAGGATGCACAGGACTCTGGAGACGCACAGGAGGCTTGGGCGTGGTGCCGGAATTGGTGGTACCGGGCTGGAGACACGCACCATAGGGCGAGTGCGTGGAGGAGGACAGGGCTCTGGAGACACGCTGGAAGCCTGGTGCGTGGTGTAGGCACTGGTGGAACTGGGCTGGGGCGGGAGGTGGCGCCGGAAATACCGGACCGTGCAGGCGTACTGGCTCCCTTGAGCACTGAGCCTGCCCAACCTTACCTGGTTGTATGCTCCCCGTCGCCCGACCAGTGCGGGGAGGTGGAATAACCCGCACCGGGCTATGTAGGCGAACCGGGGACACCATGCGTAAGGCTGGTGCCATGTAAGCCGGCCCGAGGAGACGCACTGGTGGCCAGATGCGTTGGCGGCTTCATGACATTCGGCTCAATACTCAATTTAGCCCTGCCAGTGCGGGGGAGTGGAATAACCCGCACCGGGCTATGAACACGTACAGGAGACACCATGCGCTCTACTGCGTAACACGGTGTCTGCCCGTACTCTCGCTCTCCACGGTAAGTACAGGGAGTATGCGCAGGTCTCCTACCTGACTTCGCCACACTCCCTTTAAGCCCCCCCCCAAGACATTTTTGGGTTGTACTCGCGGGCTTCCAGCCTTGCCTCCGTGCTGCCTCCTCATATCGCCTCCTCTCGGCTTTAGCTGCCTCCAGCTCTTCACAGGGAGGCGATATTCTCCCAGTTGTGCCCAAGGTCCCTTACCATCCAATTCGTCCTCCCATGTCCAGAAATCCTGTGTAAGTGGGTCCTGTTGCCGCTTGACACGCCGCTTGGTCCGATTCGGGTGGGTTATTCTGTCACGATCGTCTATGGGTGAGAGAGAGGACCAAGGCGCGGCGTGTGCAAAATACATCTTCTTTTATTAGAGAGAGAGAAACCACACGAAACAAACACTAGACACAACTAACAAAATAACAAACTTACGACCGTGAAGCTATATCAACCAATAGTGCTGACACAAACACTACACATAGACAATTACCACAAAACACTAAAGCCTATGGCTGCCTTAAATATGGATCCCAATCAGAGACAACAATACCAGCTGTCTCTGATTGAGAACCAAATCAGGCAACCATAGACTTTTCTAAACACCTACACTGAACACAACCCAACATACTACAAAACCCCCTAACAATACACACACCCTAAACTAGACAAACACACAACCTTCCCATTCACACCCTGACCTAACTAAACTAATCAAGAAAATATATATAACAAAGGCCAGGGTGTGACAACGAGGCCGTTTAATTTGGGCAACAATTCATCCAAAAGTGAAAATGTCAGCCCCTAGTTCTAAGAAGTTAAACAAATGTGGTTACTACTGACTCCTTGTGGATTTGTGTAAGTTGATAAGGAAAATACAATCATGAGGATCCACTTTTATATACAATATACCGATGCACAGACAGCGCATTGTGCAAACAAAACAACCCTTGCAATGGAATTACATGGGTCTATTACTGAACTTTTTGTTGAAAACAAGTATTTGAATGGGAAACATGGTTACAGACCCAACAACATTATATACTATCTCCTCCTCGTCAAGAAAAGCACGAGCTAATTATAATACACAAAGTAAGCAAAACAATTAAATAAGGAAAGGGACCAAATTATTAGGGTGAGGCACATCGACTAATAACAGCTTACTACACAACACACACTTAGTATTACTTTCTTAGCTACAGTATACATATCTCTCTGGCATATTACATTGTTTATGCAGCAGCATACAATACATTTTTGGACTCACCATTGTTGTGGTGTGCTCAATTGAACAGGAAGGTGGCACGGCGGTCCTTCTTGTGGGCAAATTTTGTCATCAAAATCTGTCATTCTCTGGATTTATTGTGCTTTCAAGACAACTGGGAACTCTGCAAAAAAACAAGGTTGAATCATGACGTCAGTGATCTTACTAGAAAGAGGTCCGAGTTCCAGAATTGGAATTCCGAGTTGGATGACCGTTGAAAATGTATTTTCCCAGTCAGAGCTAGTTTTTTTCAGAGTCCCAGTTATCTTAAACTCATAAGTCTGAGATTTCCTAGTTCCGAGTTTCCAGTTGTTTTGAACGCGGCAGAAGTCATGCTGGATTGACAGCATGGCCAATGGATTCAACCTTTTCTGGCCCATGGTGTTGCGTGTGAATGTTTATCCTTTTAAGCTTGGTAAAGAGACCCTTAAAACCCAGACCACACACCCTCTCAACCGAATAGCAGGCAGGGGAAGCAAAATAATGATTGTTGTGTAATGTTTATGTCCAATGGCAGTTGAGCACCGATACGTTTAAAAATGTCTCTTCATATGACAAGGATTGAAAAAGATTTGCCAGGAGATTGTCAACGTGATTCATGATGATTGATATGATCAGTCCAAAGCTACGGTAGACATAACGTGATTTTGCATAATTTTATCTGTGGCCAACAACCTTTAGCGTTCTTGGATAGACACTTCTATGGCAGCACCCAAGGAGGCTTGAACTGCCAAGCTCTCCCTGTAGATTCTGCAGTGACGTAGTGTCCCCATGAGTTACCAAACACTGAGCCAATCACGGCACAACTAAAGAAGATTACCAACGCCTATTTTCCACTGGCTGCCCCTCCACCACAGAGAGCTAGGCTGAAAAACCTGCATTTTGGAACTGCCTTACTCAAGAAAGCAAGTAAGAAACCATGTTTGTATGCGACTTTATTCACTCAATAAATGTGTTTTTACATTGTTTTCAAACTGACATGTGGCACAAATGAATGCCAATATAACATGCAAAACAGGCAACAAACCTGTAGCTAAACAGGTGTACCCTGAATGACAGGTCGCCACTGGCCAAGTTGGTTGTTGATCATCGCTAGATGCCATTTTCAAGTCTTGCCATAGATTGTCAAGCCGATTTTAGTCAAACCTGTAATTAGGCCACTCAGGAACATTCAATGTTGTATTGGTATGCAACTCCAGTGTATATTTGGCCATGTGTTTTAGGTTATTGTCCTGCTGAAAGGTGCATCTGTCTCCCAGTGTCTGTTGGAAAGCAGACTGAATCAGGTTTCCCTCTACGATTTTGCCTTTGCTTAGCTCTATTCCGTTTATTTTTATCCTAAAAAAAACTCCCTAGTCCTTGCCGATGACAACCATACCCATAACATGATACAGCCACCACCATGCTTGAAAATATGAAGAGTGGTACTCAGTGATGTATTGTGTTCGATTTGCCCCAAACATAACACTTTGGATTCAGGACATAAAGTTCATTTCTTTGCCACATATTTTGCTGTTTTACTTTAGTGCCTTATTGCAAACAGGATGCATGTTTTGGAATATTTTTTATTCTGTACAGGCTTCCTTTTAATGCTGTCATTTAGGTTAGTATTGTGGAGTAAGTACAATGTTGTTGATCCATCCTCTGTAACTGTTTTAAAGTCACCATTGGCCTCATGGTGAAATCCCTAAGCGGTTTCCTTCCTCTCCGGCAATTGAGTTAGGAAGTATTTTTGTAGTGACTGGGTGTATTGATACACCATCAAAAGTTTATTTAATAATTTCACCATGCTCAAAGCGATATTTAATGTCTGCTTTTGTCTTTTTTACCCATCTACTAATAGGTGTCCTTCTTTGCGAAGCACTGGAAAACCTCCCTGGTCTTTGTGGTTGAATCTGTGTTTGAAATTCACTGCTCGACTCAGTGACCTTACAGATATTTGTATGTGTGGGGTAGAGATGAGGTAGTCATTAAAACACTATGAGCACATTTTTACTCCTGAACTTATTTAGGTTTGCCATAACAAAGTTGACTCAAGACATTAAAGCTTTTCATTTTGTATTACTTTTTAAACCTTTCTAAAAACATAATTCCACTTTGACATTATGGGGTATTGTGTGTAGGCCAGTGATACAAAATGTCAATTTATTTCATTTAAAATTCAGGCTGTGCCTCCCGGGTGGCGCAGTGGTCTAGGGCACTGCATCGCAGCGCCAGCTGCGCCACCAGAGTCTCTGGGTTCGCGCCCAGGCTCTGTCGCAGCCGGCCGCGACCGGGAGGTCCGTGGGGCGACGCACAATTGGCCTAGCGTCGTCCGGGTTAGGGAGGGTTTGGCCGGTAGGGATATCCTTGTCTCATCGCGCTCCAGCGACTCCTGTGGCGGGCCGGGCGCAGTGCGCGCTAACCAAGGGGGCCAGGTGCACGGTGTTTCCTCCGACACATTGGTGCGGCTGGCTTCCGGGTTGGAGGCGCGCTGTGTTAAGAAGCAGGTTGGGTTGGGTTGTGCTTCGGAGGACGCATGGCTTTCAACCTTCGTCTCTCCCGAGCCCGTACAGGAGTTGTAGCAATGAGACAAGATAGTAATTACTAGCGATTGGATACCACGAAAATTGGGGAGAAAAGGGGAGTAAAATTAGGCTGTAACAACAAAATGTGAGAAAAAAAATCAAGGGGTGTGAATACTTTCTGAAAGCACTGTAATTGAGGTCATTAGCACAGTCTTCTTTTCCAATGCAGCCGTTTTTATCTCAATATCAAATAATTTCTGTGTCACAATTAAGTACCTTACTGTGATTGTTTTAAATTAAAATGGTCAAAAATAAACAAAAATAGCTTTTTAGGGGAGGGGAAAACTGATAACTAGCTCTTTTTTTATTGGTCTATTAACTAATTCACCAGGCAGGCCAAAACTCCATCCCACCAAAGCAGCCTGAAATTTCAGGCGGTCTTTTCAAACAGCTCTGTCATCAGTCTTTTTTATTTAAATCATTTTGACAGTAACCCTCCAAAAAGTTATTCATAAACCTTTTTAATTTCCAAAAAACAGTTTGTCTTTCTATCACCCACGTGGGTATAACCAATGAGGAGATGGCACGTGGGTACCTGCTTCTATAAACCAATGAGGAGATGGGAGAGGCAGGACTTGCAGCGCGATCTGCGTCATAAATCTATTTTAGCCCTTGGTGTCGCAGACAGCTTACTCTGATTCAAAAGCGCATGTCAGACCGAGAGCATAATGCTTCTTAGGTAGTTCTTTAAGAGTTCTAGTTTAGAAGCGACAGTTACAGGGATGGTATAACAGCTTGATTGCCGTAACAACATTAGGGACTGTGCAGAAAGCAAGTGTCGCTTCAAATACAGCAGTTCTGCAAAATATTTAATTTAGTCTCTCATTCTCCGTAATTGCCGGCCTCAACACGTTACGGAAAGAGAATAACTGTATAGGAAGCTCTGGGGACAGATCATCTGGATACTGGACAGCCAATAAATTGATATATACAAACAGATTATCATCTTGAGCGGTTTTTGAGGGCTTGAACAAAATAAGCGTTTCGCGATTTTGTTTATACTGGTGAACCGGCGTTGAGTTGTGTGATTGCAATATCAACAGTCCCTTATGTCTGATATATCTTGGCGTGCCTCATTCAAGACTAAGTTTAAATTGTGTGCAGGGCAATTTTTTCCTCATTGTTAGGCTATTTGATGTGTAATTCTTATAAAAAGTTTATAAACAGACGCTAAATACAGTATATAGGTATAGCTATTACACTGCAGAATTAAACAATCCCTAGTAAACTAGTGTTTTGAAGGTGGATTGACTATTATTTGGCATTAAGACTGGTTTTACGCACAATAACTGTATATCATGCAGGTTCAGGTAGCCTATACAGGACAGTAGGTGTATATTTAAAAAAAAAAAAAATGAATTGGTAGCTGATTAGTATACTGTTGCATCGAAAATATATTGAATTTACAACTTGAATTACTGAATAAATAATTACATTATTGCCACCAGCCAGCAGTCTAAAATGGCAGCATTGCGACGCCATATATAGCTTTGTGAAATGTTAGGCTCAACATGAGAAAATTATGACCAAATAGGCCGACCAATAAACATTTAGCAATGAGCTAAAGCAATGCTATACATGCCCTGGCACCACAGAAAGCCTATCATCGATTCAATAGGCATGCAGCCGCATAGACCTTGCAGAGGTCCAGAGAAAATGTGTTACTCCAGTGAGGGCAGTATCATAATTTCAGTTTTATTCCAACCTCCTAATATGGAAATATATTTGACTGCACTGGGCCTTTAACCTTTGTTTATTTCTCTTTCACACACGTGCACAAACACACATACACAGGGGGCTGGTTGCACAGTGCTGGTGGTTGCCGTGGTTGCCAGGAAACTGGAGCTGACTAGGGCAGAGAAACATGTCCACAACTTCATGATGGACTCCCACTTTACAAAAGGGGTAAACTCACCTGATTTAACATGTGAATGTATTCAATAGTGGTCTTTGGAACCTTGACTTAACATGTGATGTGAGATACAGTCAATGGTGGCCTGTAGTTGTATGAATCATGGCACCCTGTTCCCTATATAATAGTGCACCGATCTAAAGTAATACACTACGTAGGGAATATGGAGCCATTTGGGACGCAGCAATAGAAAACTGAGTGTTGGACGAGGAAACAATTGTTCTCTTCCAGATAAAAATTGCTGCTGCAAATGTACTGAGAGAGACTTGGATGATCTACAAACACACCAAGCTTGCCAGGAAGAGAGACCACTGCAGAGTACGCATGCACCAGAGGAAGCTGCTACTCGCCATCCACCAGTAAGGCACCAATCAGAACACACTTCCCCAAGTAACCCACCAATCAGCTTAGATATTCCCCTTAATATATCGATAAGGTCACACATTACATCACATGCCCAGGTGTTACAACTCTAGAACTTGTGAAACCCTAACTGTAATATAGAAATGGTCATTCTCTGGTCATCATGAATTGTATTTTCAATTTGTTGTACGTGTCCTATGATCATTTCCGAATGTTAAATATCTTCTCCCCAGGCTGCGTGATGTGAAGATGGAGAGGAGAAAGTTGGCTGACCAGGCCAACACGCTTGTGGATCTCTGCAAGGTGAGACGGGCAGTCACCCCATAGGTTCACCCGCTACTGTTGCATCAACCAAATATGACCAATATTCTAGAGAAAGTAGCAATCAACTTTCTAAATCTTCTCATTGTCCCTTCATTCTTGGACCACTCTGCACCTCTTTCCCATGTAGATGCAGGATCTGATGTATGACATGCTGTCAGAGGTGAGTGGATTACGAGGGGACCTGGAAACACACATAAACAGTCTGCAGCAGAATGTGGAGGAGCTGAGAGAAGGCTTCAGGACTCTGATACCCCTCCTCTCCAGCACCCTCTCCACACAGAACTCTTCCATCCGCCACCTGCTAAGGGAGAGGGAAGAGCAGGCAGACATGGAGAATGGGAGGGCAGGATAGGTAAGATAGCAAGACAGATGGCAGGTATGGGTTGTGCATCATCACGGGAAGAGGTAGAGAGTGATGTGGAACAGTTGGGATCAGAATAATTATGGGATTTAGGTCAGGCTAGAATGAAATTAGATTAATTTTAGGCAGGAAATAAGGCTACATCAGGGATGCAAACTGGTGAGGGCACAAATTGGTAACGCTTTTGTTTTGCACTGAAACATGTAAAAAAAAAAATGTTAAAATGCAGGTTTTAACTAATTAAACAAAGAATATGATCTAAATGATCGGTCTCTGTGTGTAAAATAGTGGTTAATGTGAACCTAACAACTAAACAAATGTAAAGACAGCAATCCAATGTTATTTGTTGCCTAGACTTTACTGCAGATTACACTCAAAAAACAACACACTAATATTGCAGTTAGCCATGACAGCCTTTATAACAGAACGCTTGTGACCACAAACACACATCTACATTTTTCACTTGGGGGAAAAAAACATCTTAAGTAGAAATAGAATGAAACAAACAGGCACAAGGCTATATGTGTGCAAAAATAACATTCACTGAGTAAAACATGTAATAATCCCCCCTCACACGTGCTACTATCAAATCCAACACATCAAAAGCAATATCTTTGGGCTACACTGCATTGCAGTGGCGTGCCGTGGGCCTGGGGCCTTCAGTGAGGTCCTACACAGTCCCACCCGAATTAATCCACCTCTTATTACCATCATTATGATGCCATGGCTCTAGACACTATACATTTAGACAGAAACGCAGTATAACCAGGCGTTGCGTCACCTTGAAATTGACAAAAATTGACATTTTTTTAAAACAGTGTTTACCCAAAAACATGACACAATCAATCAATGAGTCTTTTCAATATTTCCCTTCACCTTTTCATTGTGCAGCTCCGTTGCCCTGCGCGCTTGTTCGTTGAGCTGTAGATCCACTCGGGTGTCCCCAAAAGTTTTCAAAAGCACCATTGCTTGTAAGTGCCCAGCCGTACTTTGGTGTCTCGTTGCTGCCGTGGTTAGACAACTCAAGTTTGCAAAGCCAGTGTGGCTCCAAACACCAAATCGATCACTTGCAAATAATAGGCATTCCCAGCAGTACAGTTTGCAGTGCTTCTCGGAGCCTGTGAGCCATTGATAGCGCTCGTAGTTGGAACTTTGAAAGTGGCGAACGAACCCCTTTCCCGCCTGTGACAGGCTTTGTAGCGTCGGCGTCGGGCGACCTCTCCTTACAATGTCTAACTTTTCTTGAAAAGTTCGTCTTGAGAATGGCGTTATAATTATATCCTCGACCAAATCGATATCTTCTCCTCCTTCCGCCATTGTGGGTTGAAAAAACAGCTTAGTAGTACGCGAATTAATTCGTTTATCAAATTCAGTTTCCTAGTTCTGAGGTTCTGCATAGACCTGCCCATAGGACCTGCCTCTCAATATTGGTAATCCAATCAAAAGACGTGCACGCACTACGCCTGCTAGCTGGCTCCTGTGTAACACTGGAGCCAGCCAGCAGGCGTACAATAGCCAACTCTAAAGCTGATRGMTTGACACTAAATMTTCATTTCCATTCACTWTAAGCTACAAGCGCCCYCACTGTTGATTCTGAAGGCCTGAGGGCAGATTTTAGACCCCTGGCAACACATGATGGCTGAATATGATTGGATAAAAGATCTAACATAAAGACCAGCCCTCCAAATCTCAACCTGGGGCTGGTAGCAGTGCAACCAAGAGGAAAGCTATGAAATGAAGAGTATAACTCTTACTCTGGCGAATAATTTAATACATATTTGTGGGAAAATATATATATTTTAAAATTATATTCTGATGATGTTTAGGTTAGCAGAGAAGGCCTTGCTGGCCCTGACGGCCCACCACTGCTGCATTGTACACTTTCTGCCTGTGGAAAGTTTCTTCTACAATGTCCCAGTAGAGCATGATACCCTTTGTTGGCATAACTGATCTCTTTCAGGCAGAGAGTACACCTGGCATAACCCTTTTTATCCACTGTATTGAAAAAGTGAGAAAGAGGGAAAGTGTGTGGTGTTTCTTTCACCTAGTGGCATCCAGCTTAAGCCAGGCCCAGCTCCAGCTCCACTTGTTTAACAAGCAACGTCTCATTTTCACCTAATTCTCATTCTGAAAATTAACCACATACTGTAAAGGGAAAACATTAGTTCACAGATAACGGTAGTAGTTAGCTAGTTAACATGCCACACAGCAACTAACACGTTATAACTTGAGGAACGGCAAAGAGTCGTATGTTACCAGTTAATATTATAGCGAATTGGTCTGGTTACTAACGTTAGCTCATCCGATGTAACGTTAACTATTTTCACACCATGAAGCTAGCAAAATACTTAATGTTAACAATACTTGTTCCACCACACTTTCTCCCTCACCTCAAACTTTCCAAATACCAGTTGTTTTTCGGTTACAGCTCATGAAGTATGCTTCATCACCTTCTCACCTACCTCTTAGCTATCGTTCAGGGGACGGGCTGTTATAAGTTAACTGGTCAACTGCCTTTCAACTCTCTCGCTGTCTTTCCACGGCGCGCGGTGATGCTGTAACTAGCCAATCTCTTCAGTCGCGTGCTGCATTCTGTTATGTGAACGCTTGGCTGAGCCTTGGATACAGACAGTATTGCTCCAAACGCGCATCACTAGTTCGCTTACAGCCAGTAGTCATCCAAAGCCCCCCCACGCCCAAAAATTTCTCGTCGGATCTACACGAACCACGTAGGTCACCTATTTTTTATTCTAGTTTGCATCCCTGGGCTACATACCATTTTATGGGTGTAACATGTTAAAAGGTGGAACATTTTTATGCAATTTCATACAAGTAACTAAATAAAGCAGTAAGTGGATGGAATTTAACTGTAGAATACATATTTCACCCATTTTGGAAATCTTTCCACAAAAAACACTACTCTTGATTGCAACATTACCCGAATAACAACTCAAGTGTATATTGTTTTGTTAGCCAGCATGTGCACGGAGTGTCTACTAATAGGTTGTAAATAGAATATTTTCCAGAGCTTCATAATTGTAATTATGAAAAATGTATTCAGTTGTAATTTCACAGTAAGTGAAAGGTAAGTTTACGTATTAACTCCAAATATCTACTTAAATCTTAAATATTAAACTTAAATTAATATCTATTTAAATGTAAATGTACTTTTTACTGAAAATTGTATAATTATTTCTAACATTAAATTAAGTTATATGCACTTTCTCAGACAAGTCCTATTTTGGTGTCAAATTGTTCAACTTAAAGGGCAATTCCACCAGTATTCAAACTCCATCTCCAGCACCAAACCAGTGTCCACATATGTAAAAACAGCGCATTTCTTGTCTTAAAAAATGGGGTAAAATAGATGCCGCGTTCAAAAGAACTGGGAAATCCGGGGGGGGTCGTTTTGAACGGTCAGCAAACCCAGAATTCCAAGTCGGAAACTCTGACATCTTTCTAGAGCGCAGAATTTCCGACCTGGAGATCACAGACGTCATGTTGTCTTAAACACCTTAAAAGTAAAAAAAACTATTTTCAAAACCTGCAATGAGTTTCTAGGCCAATGGAGGGTATTTTCTTGCTCCCCACTTCACCACAAATCTCATAGTTGGGAAATCAGTTCTTAAAATGGCTTAACTTTTGATTTCATCAGGTAGAACTTGGCATTTATTTCTACAAAACTTGGAAATGTGCCATTTTCACATTGACACTTGTGCTGGATAATGAAATTGAAAAGTTTCCCTTTAAGTAGCCCATGACAAATGGTTACTTGATATTTTCTTTAAATTAAGCACTCACCAAATTGTAACTGGCTATGAAAACATATGCAAATAGCCCAACTGGGTAATTATCACAAAACTAACATTTGACCCCAAAATTGATCAAGTGTAATTTCACCAAATTTTCATTGATCACTGAGATTAGGATCCGTACTTATCCATTTCCTTTTCTTTCTTTAATCAGATTATGCATTTGACAATTCCCACAACATTCTCATTACCGCAACAGTTTGTCCAATAAAAGTAAACAAATCAACTTCCGATAGAACATTGTTCCCCTTGTGAAAAGGCCAGAATTAAACTGAAAATACAAATATCGAAATTTTAATTACACAATAAAATTCACATCACTTTCCTAATTGGAGCTTTTCTTGCCGTTTCAGTAATGAGAAGGCCAAGTTGGTTAAAGGGGTTGTTTGAGAATAAGAACCTCATTCTGAAGGCGTATAAGCAAATACATTTACTTGTGTTCATCTAAGGACTACTCCTCTTGATCATGCATCATATGTGAATAACCACTGAACTGATTTTAAAGTTCCTGTAAAAACTCCACAAAGTGAGATGCATGTTGACACGCATAATATTATCGTTTAATGTATACTTAAACTAGTTTTGTTATTTATGGACAAACTACAGCAGTTTTATTCAAAGAAATTACGTTTTTCTAAAGTAAAATTGTATTAAATGACTCGAGAATTTAATCCGAAAAAGGTAATGAAAACTGAAAATGTACAAAATTCATGCGAGAACGTACAATTTAAAATAAGACACTTTGACAAAAATGTTGACCTTAGTCCTCATAATGATAGTTGATTTTTGCAAACGCATCATGGTTTTGTAACTCAATTTGCTACAGACATGTATATATATATTTTTTAACTGGTTTCATGTGAATTACCCAACTGATGTGGATAAAAAAAATTCAATCCCAATTTATACAAATATTGAAAAGGAAACAAAAAAGTACAAACCACCAATTCTTTAGCCAAAACAATTGTATTAAAAGAGATTGGGTTGAAGAGTTCAGTTACTGCAACAAAGTGGACTATCACATTGAATGAGTAATCCCATCTGGTGTCCAGGCATCATGAGCACTTCTGGATCAGTCTTTCTTGGATGCAGTGGGTTCTGTATCGAGGCTGGAGTCGCTGAGATCAACATGTCCAACCCCTCCTCTTACACTTCTCTTACAACTAATGCTGCTTCCTCCTGAATGAGCACCCTGATGGAAAGAGAAAATGACAGAGTCAGGCCACTAAGAATCTGAGGAGAGAGTTGCGGGGAGCAGTGTGAAACCAAATTAACATTTATGGCACCTTGTGCTAAACTGTCAGATTGAATGGCACTAAAGCTTTCACTGCCAAAACAATCATTTAAAATCTTCTAAGTCTATAGTAAGGTTACGCAATGTTTGAATGGAATTGTCCGACATGATTGTGTTCAGGTGCTGGGCCTCCTGAGTGACGCAGCGGTCTGAGGAGTCACTACAGACCCGTGTTCGATCCCAGGCTGTGAACCGAGACCCACGAGGCAGCGCACAATTGGCCCAGCGTCATCCGGGTTAGGGGAGGGTTGGTGCGGTTGGCTTCCGGGTTAAGCGAGCAGTGTGTCAAGAAGCAATGCGGCTTGGCAGGGTTGTGTTTTGGAGGACGCATGGCTCTCGACCTTCGCCTCTCGAGTCCGTGAAGTTGCAGCGATAGGACAAAACTGTAACTACCAATTGGATATGACGAAATAAAGGGGGTATTCAAGTAAAAAAATGATATCTAATATACATTTTTTAAATGATTGTGTTAAAGTGCTTTTGAAGTCAGAAAAAATCTTCAACCAATACGATTCAAGCTAGCTTGATAAGATAAGCTAGCTAACGTTGCTAATAATACAGTTAGCTAGCTTGCTTAACATTGACAATGTTCAAACTAGCTACATTATCCACATTAATAAGTTTGTCAAAAACTACTTTGTCATCTTTTGGTTGAAAGGGTGCGAGGTCAGTGGTGAAACGTCACAACTCAGGTAACATTTTCTCTGTTCCCCACTTGTAATAACGACTTGGAGGACCGCTCAAGTGAAACTTTCCAGTCGGAACTCTGGAATTTCCAATAACCCTGATTGCACATGAAGGCCCTTAACTACATAAATAGACATTGCTGCAGTACCTAAAACTGCTGGAGACAGCGCTCCACCCCTCCAAAGACATTCAATTATTTAAGAGACTGTCCCCTCCAACTTGAGTTGGAAAACACAAGGGGGCACACACACTAGTGATGTGCGGATTTACCCAACCTGCAGTCCCTTAGGTTATATATGGGGGGCGCGCGGGTTTAGGGTCATGAAATATTGTGTGGATGAAAGGCAGATGGGTGGCGGGCGGGTTGAATGAAGTGAAAACAATGCAGTAAAATCCATACGTTTTTTTTTTATATTTTTATCTGGCATTAATGCATAAGCCTAAGCTTTAGGGCCTAATTTTACACGCTCCGACTTGCCAAATGCTTTTCGAAACATGGGAATAAAAAGTTACAAATCGACCCACCGAAGCAAAAAAAGAACACAAGGGAACCAACTGTACAGCGCATTTTCTATATTTGCGGGTTAGGGTTGGGTGCGGGCTTCAGATTTTCTAACAGATTGGGCAGTTACAGACGGGTTATTAGCAATTGCTAGTGGGTGCAGGTGAACCCACACAAAATGATGAGACTACTGACCCTCTGTGAGACGTGCTTTGCCTCCAGTGGGCTGACACAGAACTGTGGAGCAACCCACACACAGCACAACCGTCTGGGCGTGGCTGAACACCGTTGTGATCTTGTAGCATCCTGAGGGAAACAAAAATACAATCATTAAGACACCAGGGCTCTAGACTAGGGTTGTGGTGGTCACAATCAGCCGCCGGTGATTGTCAAGCAAATAACTATCATCTCATGGTAATTGACCGTTAATTAACAAACACATTTAGAATCTCCTGGCTTCCACACGCAGCGTACAAGCCACTGATGCAGACCTTTGGAACATTTACATTTTAAGAAGTCTAATAAATCCTTGTAATATTGCCTACACCTTCACAAATCCATTATTTTAGATAGACTACATTTTCATGTTTATTTAGACCCATTTCAAAAGTAGTCCATTTCAAATGAACAGAATAGCATACTCTGAGTTGTCCTTATGTTAGGTCCTAATCTGGCTATGCCATATGGCCGTGGGCTACACTATTTGTTTAGAATTCCGTGGCATTTTATAGTATGAAGAATACAATTGAACAAAGCTGAATAAAATAAAGGATATTTTCTCCAAAAGATTTGAGGGAGTGCGTACATGAGGCTATTCTGTGTTGAGCAGTTAAAGAAATAGGTACTCCTACAGTGCATTCGGAAAGTATTCAGACCCCTCAACCTTAAAAAAGCCTTATTCTAAAATTGATTAAATAAAAAATGTTCCTCATCAATCTACACACAATATCCCATAATGACAAAGCAAAAACAGGTTTAGAAATTTTTGCAAATGTATTAAATAAAAATACCTTATTTACAAAAGTATTCAGACCCTTTGCTATGAGATTCGAAAAGGTGCTTCCCGTTTCCATTGATCATCCTTGAAATGTTTCTACAGCTTGACATTTTTGCAAATGTTTTTTTTTTTTTTTTACTGAAATACCTTCTTTAAGTATTCAGACCCTTTGCTATGAGACTCTAAATTGAGCTCAGGTGCATCCTGTTTCCATTGATCATTCTTGAGATGTTTCTACAACTTGATTGGAGTCCACCTGTGGTAAATTCAATTGATTGGACATGATTTGGAAAGGCACACACCTGTCTATATAAGTTGACAGTGCATGTCAGAGCAAAAACCAAGCCACGAGGACAAAGGAATTGTCCGTAGAGCTCCAAGACAGGATTGTGTTGAGGTACAGATCTGCGAAAGGGTACCAAAAATGTTCTGCCGCATTTGATATCTCCATCATTCTTAAAATGGAAGAAGTTTGGAACAACCAAGACTCTTCCTAGAGCTGGCCGCTAGGCCAAACTGAGCAATCCGGGGAGGAAGGCCTTGGCCACTCCTCAGTAAAAAGGCACAACAGCCCACTTGGAGTTTGCCAAGAGGCACCTAAAGGACTCTGACCATGAGAATAAGATTCTCGGGTCTGATGAAACCAAGATTGAACTCTTTGGCCTGAATGCCAAGCTTCACGTCTGGAGGAAACCTGGCCCCATTCCTACGGTGAAGCATGGTGGTGACAGCATCATGCTGTGGGGATGTTTTTCAGCTGCAGGGACTGGGACACTAGTCAGGATCGAGGGAAAGATGAATGGAGCAAAGTAGAGATCCTCGATGAAACCCTGCTCCAGAGCACTCAGGAACTCAGACTGGGGCAAAGGTTCACTTTTCAACAGGACAACGACCCTAACCACACAACGCAGGAGTAGCCCAGCCAGAGCCCAGATTTGAACCCGATCGAACATTTCGGGAGAAAACTGAAAATAGCTGTGCAGCGACGCTCCACATCCAACCTAACAGAGTTTGAGAGGATCTGCAGAGAAGAATGGGAGAAACTCCCCAAAGACATGTGCCAAGCTTGTAGTGCCATACCCAAGAAGACTCAAGGCTGTAATGGCTGCCAAAGGTGCTTCAACAATGTAAAGGGTCTGAATACTTACACTACCGTTCAAAAGTTTGGGGTCACTTAAATGCCCTTGTTTTTTAAAGAAAAGCACATTTTTGTCCATTAAAATAACATCAAATTGATCAGTGTAGACATTAATGTTGTAAATGACTATTGTAGCTGATTTAATGGAATATCTACATAGACGTACTGAGGCCCATTATCAGCAACCATCACTCCGGTGTTCCAATGGCACGTTGTGTTAGCCAATCCAAGTTTATCATTTTAAAAGGCTAATTGATCATTAGACAATCCTTTTGAAATTGTTAGCACAGCTGAAAACTGTTGTCCTGATTAGAGAAGCAATAAAACTGGCTTTTTTTAGACTAGTTGAGTATCTGGAGCGTCAGCATTTGTGGGTTTGATTACAGGCTCAAAACGGCCAGAAACAAAGAGCTTTCTTCTGAAACTTGTCAGTCTATTCTTGTTCTGAGAAATAAAGGCTAGTCCATGCGAGAAATTGCCAAGAAACTGAAGATCTTGTACAACACTGTGTACTACTCCCTTCACAGAACAGTGCAAACTGGCTATAACCAGAATAGAAAGAGTGGGAGGCCCCGGTGCACAACTGAGCAAGAGGACAAGTACATTAGAGTGTCTAGTTTGAGAAACAGATGCTCACAAGTCCTCAACTGGCAGCTTCATTAAGTAGTACCCGCAAAACACCAGTCTCAACGTCAACAGTGAAGAGGCGACTCCGGGATGCTGGCCTTCTAGGCAGAGTTTCAAAGAAAAAGCCATATCTCAGACGGGCCAATAAAAAGAAAAGATGGGCAAAAGAACACAGACACTGGACGGAGGAACTCTGCCTAGAAGGCCAGAATCGCGGAGTCTCCTCTTCAGACTTAAATAGCCACCACTAGCACCTTAGGGGCTGCTGCCCTATATACATACTTGAAATCACTGGCCACTTTAATAATGGAACACATTTTGCATCTCATATGTATATACTGTATTCTATTCTAAGCCGCTCCGACATCATCCAAATATTTATATATTCTTAATCCCATTCTTTTAGATTTGTGTGTATTGTTGTGACATTTTTTGATATTACTGCACTGTTGGAGCTAAAAACACAAGCATTTCACTACACCCGCAATAACATCTGCTAAACATGTGTATGTAACCAATCAAATTTGATCATCATGAGGCCTACTTTGCAGTCAACATTTATTGGGAAGGTTTTTTGGTTAAGCCTTTACAAAATGTTCAAACAGCGCATGACGACAATTGTGCTTCGCATAGATTAAACCAAGACTACAGACCAAACTTTGAATACTTGGTCTGCATACCCATTGTTGATTGAATAAATCTTGATAATATATATATATTTTTTTTTTAAAGCTAACTGTGAACCAAAAACTAACGTGATCAGATACATTTTTCCCCTGGCACCCTAGCGGCCAATTCAAAATTGATTTGTCGCACTGCCAAGTCAAAGTGTCCCAAATGCCAGTGTTCTGGTCGCAGTTGAGTCCTGCACACTTGTAGTACAATTACATGCCACACTGCATCATCTGAAACCAGAGTCATTAGTGCCTGTGGTGTATTCACGACAGCACACAGTAGCAAAAGGAACAAAAACAAGGTTATCTTAAATGGACAAATACTACTAGGTCCCTCGTTTCAGCAAACATGCTTCGCAATAAATACAGTCATAAGTACTGAACTCATTATGCTACAGACAAGGTGGCTGATTCAAACGCATAAATGCAATGAAGGAAACAATGGGGACCTACCTGGGCACTTAACATCCATGAAGTAGGAGTTCGGGCTCTGGACAAGACGCTTCTTCTTGTGGCTCCTCTTCTCCTCCTCAGGGGATGGGTGCAATAAGTCTTTTGCGAGCTGCAGGATAGAGTGGACAAGCAAGACTGCTTAGAAAATTACATTTAGTTTGAGTAGATAAGCAATTGTCACTTGTAAGCAGTTGCCCTACAAGTGACAATAAGGCAGTACATTTAACATTTTAGTCAATTAATTGACACCCTAATCCTGAGCAAACTATGAATGATATCGACATTCCAGTCAGATAGGTACACAACACATGCGATAGTGTTTCGCTCAAAGCCAGATGAGTTGCACACGAACTAGAAAATGTCATTAGAACAGGTACCTTCCTGCGAGTGATAATTGCAATGAATTTGCAACCTAAAACCTATCATACTGCCTAGATTTCTTGTTTACTAGATTAGATATCGTCAACGTTGACCAACGGTCTTCCCTTTCCTTATCCGAGGAAATAAAATACACGTCACCTGTTATTTGAGCTATATCTGCACTACACTTTCTACGAGATCATTCAATATAGTGGATGCAATTGCACGTATATTCAGACATATGGTAGCTCGTGTTACATTCTCAGGTTACTCATCTCCATGTTTGCGATATGTACGCCGCCATCTTGTATCACACTGCGCTACTAATCAGCGCGTATAAGAGATTATGATAATACCTCGACACTGACTGGAACGACAGAGCTCAAACACACAACAGTCAAAACACGAATTAATTATGCATTGACTGACTCCAAGATTGTCATCCAAAGACCCATGTTAACGATAAAAGTGTGATTATGTCAGGCTCCGGTACTCACTGGCATGTTTGCGAAAAAATAGCAGTTGCCTGAAAGAAGGCATGATCGGAAACAAGGGGTTTCTATTGACGCTACTTTGGTGCACGGGCAGGAAGTGAGTGAATTGAATGAAGTTGGTGGACATATTTGTAAGGTCAAAACGAGTTTATTGACAGATATAACACGTTTTCAATTAAGGTAGATATTAAGCCACCAGATGCATTTTATTGATCAGACCTCTCTCGAAATTTCATATTCCCAGCCCCATGGATGACAGAATACGTCACAATCCATAGGCCTACCCTACATAACATTCAAAATAATGATTGTGAGTGATTACACTCATCACAATGAGTGATTGTGACATGAACATTGATTTAGTAATAAAATAGAAAATCTATGTTCCTTACTGTAAAACATATTACAGCATCCATTTACATTTACATTTAAGTCATTTAGCAGACGCTCTTATCCAGAGCGACTTACAAATTGGTGCATTCACCTTATGATATCCAGTGGAACAACCACTTTACAATAGTGCATCTAACTCTTTTAAGGGGGGGGGGGGGGGGTTAGAAGGATTACTTTATCCTATCCTAGGTATTCCTTAAAGAGGTGGGGTTTCAGGTGTCTCCGGAAGGTGGTGATTGACTCCGCTGACCTGGCGTCGTGAGGGAGTTTGTTCCACCATTGGGGTGCCAGAGCAGCGAACAGTTTTGACTGGGCTGAGCGGGAACTGTACTTCCTCAGAGGTAGGGAGGCGAGCAGGCCAGAGGTGGATGAACGCAGTGCCCTTGTTTGGGTGTAGGGCCTGATCAGAGCCTGAAGGTACGGAGGTGCCGTTCCCCTCACAGCTCCGTAGGCAAGCACCATGGTCTTGTAGCGGATGCGAGCTTCAACTGGAAGCCAGTTTACTTCTGCTGTAAATGTACAGGGATGCTGTAATGTTTTACAGTAAGGAAAATAGTACTGTAAATTATATTATAGCATCTCGGGTGTAAAGAAAAATATCAGTATTAAACTGGCAACTCTGGTGCCAGTAGAATGCTGTACATTTACAGAGGAAAGTTTTACAGTGTAGGATTGAAGTCTGCGTCTACGGAAGCTAGACAGGCTAGGGTTAGGGAGAGCATCCAGGAGAGAAAAGCCAGCGCAGTATCAGGTGTTCCTAATGGGGCTCCGTAACAATCCTCAGTTCTGATTCGTCATCTCTTCTCACCCCTAGGATAAGCATAAAAAAAATAAGAATAGAATGAGAGAGAGAGAGCACCAGGACTGTTACTCTGTAGGTAAAAAGACAGGTGACAAGGGGACCTTATTAGCTAACTAATAAAACATTGCTATAGCCTAATACCACAGATAATTTTACAAGACTCAACTTTTTCCTTTCTTTCTGTGGCGCCAAATGTTTGCATACTACTGGTAAAGTGAACAGGTTTAGCTAATACATTATTGGACAATGTTGTTTAAATTAAACAAATGGTTAGCGGGGAGAGGCTATAAGAACACTCCTGGCCTGCAAAACAATGACTTATGTCGTAGCTGAGGGCAGAATGAACCCGAATCACACAGGGTTGTGTGACAGCTAGGAGGACACTCACTGTGTCCCGGTGTTGTTGCCGTTCATGCTCTCCCCGTTGAGTAGTAGACTATATCACGGTGACATCTAGATCGCTACCAATATTAGCTATTTCTTATGTAGGCTGCTATCCCACTTGAAATATAATCCTTGTGAGGGGAAGAAAATGGCCACGTTATTAGCTACCGCTGGCGACACTAAGTGGCATAGGCTACAGCTGCCCACTGCACCTTAGGTCACCTTAGGTCAGCTTTTTCCAATCATTTTTCTTCATGGAAAATGCATTTGTAATTTGTACTTGCTAATAGATTTAAAATGTATATATTGACACCATATTCCATGGGTTTACTGACAACAATCTAGTGAATTAATATTAAGGTGTTAATTATTAGGCATCAGGAAAGCACAGCGCATGGAACAAAGCAGTGAGATATGCAACATAGCGTTATGTTTCTGCAAAATATTCACTGCTAGAGTGCGAGGCCACGAGTGCGGGGCACTTCATATTGGTTGCGCAGGGATCAAATCCCCCCCCAGGTCTTCAGGGCTGAGCCCCGGATATTCGGAATGTCTAGTGACGTCCCTGCTTCCAACTCTACCCAAAGCTGCTTGGGGGTAAGGAGGAGGAGGCTAATCCCCAGCATGGGCTCCTGTCAGAGCGGAGACTTCAGCTGGCCCTTAGCTATTTATGGTGCTTTCAAGACCGCTGGGAACTTGGAAAAAGCAATGTCAAATCATAACGTCATTGATCTTCAGGTCAGAAAGTCGGAGCTCTAGAAAGATGCCATTTTGACAAAGCAAATTTGAGGAAAAGGCTCCCAAAATTCTATCAACATATTGATTGGTGTACTCGCGCTGCTAAAACTCTCAATCATTGTTATACTACCTTCCAGAATGCATATAAGGCCCTCCCTCGCCCTCCATTCGACAAATTGGAGCACAATTCCATCTTTCTTCTCCCCTCCTATAGGCAGATACTCAAACAGGAAGCACCCGTGGTGAGGACTATTCAACACTGGTCTGACCAATCGGAATCCACGCTTCTAGATTGTTTTGATCACGTGGACTGGGATATGTTCAGAGWAGCTTCAGAAAATAATATCGACACATATACCGATATGGTGAATGAGTTTATCAGGAAGTGCATATGAGATGTTGTACCCACTGTGACTATTAAATCCTACCCCAACCAGAAATTGTGGATAGATGGGAGCATTCGTGCAAAACTGAAAGCGCACTGCATTTAACCAGGACAAGAAGACTAGGAATATGGAAGAATAAAAACAATGTAGTTATTCCCTCCGCAAAGCAATCAAGCAGGCTAAACGTCGGTATAGGGACAAAGTTGAGTCCCAGTTCAACGGCTCAGACACGAGACGTATGTGGCAGGGTCTACAGACAATCACGAATTATAAAAGGAAAACCAGCCACGTCGCGGGCACCGATGTCTTGCTTCCGGACAGGCTGAACACCTTCGCTCGCTTTGAGGATAATACGGTGCCACCGACGCGGCCCGCTATCAAGGACTGTGGGCTCTCCTTCTCCGTGGCCGACGTGAGTAAGACATTAAAGAGTGTTAACCCTCACAAGGCTGCCGGCCCAGAATGTATCCCTAGCCATGTCCTCAAAGCATTCGCAGACCAGCTGGCTGGTGTGTTTACAGATATATTCTGTAAACATCTCTCCCTATCCCAGTCTGTTGTCCCCACATGCTTCAAGATGGCCACAAAGATGGCCACTAAGAAAGCAAAGGTAATTGAACTAAATAACTATCGCCCGTAGCACTCAACTCTGTCATCATGAAGTGCTTTGAGAGACTAGTCAAGGATCATATCACCTCCACCTTACCTGCAACCCTAGACCCACTTAAATTTGCTTACCGCACCAATAGATCCACAGATGATGCAATTGCCACCACACTGCACACTGTCCTGTCCCATCTGGACAAGAGGCATACCTATGTAAGAATGCTGATAATTGACTATAGCTCAGCATTCAACACCATAATACCCTCCAAGCTCATCATCAAGCTCGAGGCTCTGGGTCTGAACCCCGCCCTGTGCAACTGGGTCCTGGACTTCCTGATGGGTCGCCCCCAGGTGGTGAAGGTAGGAAACAATACCTCCTCTTCGCTGATCCTCAACAATGGTGCCCCACAAGGGTGCGTGCTCATCCACCTCCTGTGCTCCCTGTTCGCCCATGACTGCCAAGCACGCCTCCAACTCAATCATCAAGTTTGCAAACTACACAACAGTAGTAGGCTTGATTACCAACAACGATGAGACAGCCTACAGGGAGGAGGTGAGGGCTCTGGGAGTGTGATGCCAGGAAAATAACCTCTCACTCAACGTCAACAAAACTAAGGAGATGATCGTGGACTTCAGGAAACAGCAGAGGGAGCACACCCCTATCCACATTGATGGGACCGCAGTGGAGAAGGTGGAAAGCTTCAAGTTCCTTGGTGTACACAATTTCACAGTGGGTGCAAGACCTGGAGAGGCCTACAAGCCACAGTGTCTCGCACCCACTGGGAAATTTGGTGGAGGATCGGTGATGATCTGGGGGTGCTTCAGTAAGGCTGGAATCAGGCAGATTTGTCTTTGTGAAGGATGCATGAATCAAGCCACGTACAAGGTTGTCCTGGAAGAAAACTTGCTTCCTTCTGCTCTGACAATGTTCCCCAACTCTGAGGATTGGTTTTTCCAGCTGGACAATGCTCCATGCCACACAGCCAGGTCAATCAAGGTGTGGATGGAGGATCACCAGATCAAGATCCTGTCATGGCCAGCCCAATCTCCAGACCGGAACCCCATTGAAAACCTCTGGAATGTGATCAAGAGGAAAATGGATGGTCACAAGCCATCAAATAAAGCTGAGCTGCTTGAATGTTTGTGCCAGGAGTGGCATAAAGTCACCCAACATCAATGTGAAAGACTGGTGGAGAGCATGCGAAGACGCATGAAAGCTGTGATTGAAGATCTGGGTTATTCCACCAAATATTGATTTCTGAACTCTTCATAAGTTAAAACATTAGTATTGCGTTGTTTAAAAATGAATATTAACTTATTTTCTTTGCATTATTTGAGGTCTGACAACACTGCATCTTTTTTGTTATTTTGACTAGTTGTCATTTTCTGCAAATAAATGCTCTAAATGACTATATTTTTATTTCGAATTTGGGAGAAATGTTGTCAGTAGTTTATAGAATAAAACAAAAAAATTCATTTTACCCAAACACATACCTAGAAATAGTAAAACCAGAGAAATTTTGCAGTGGTCTTGTAATTTTTCCCAGAGCTGTATATACTGTATTGTATTCTATACTACACCACTGACTGTTAAACAGCCATCTCCAGCACATCAGAGGCTGCTGCCTATAGACATAGATTAGGAACACTTGCCACTTTAAGGAAATTAAACACTACCCACTTTAATAATGTCTCCGTATCTTGCATTACTCATCTCATATGTATAAACTGTACTCTATACTATTCTACGGTATCTTAGTCACTTTAATTGTGTGTAATCACCCATCTCATATGTATATACTGTATTCTATACTATGCCACTATCTTAGTCCAATGCCACTCTGACATAATGTAAAAATGTGTATATATATATAAATCCATTCCTTACTTAGATTTATGTGTATTTTGGGTATATGTTGTGAAACTGTTGGATATTACTTGTTAGATATTATTGCACTGTCGGAGCTAGAAGCACAAGCATTTCACTAGGATTATACCCTGATGAAGACAGCTTTACTGTCGAAACGTTGGTAATTACATTTTTGCATCTGAGCTCCTAGAGTGTGCGGCTCTCCTTTATTTTCAAGTTTGCTACACCCACAATAGCATCTGCTAAACACGTGTATGTGACCAATACATTTGATTTGATTTTTGATTTGATGATTATTCAGAGATATTGACCTCACAGTAAGCCAGATTCGAGTAACTTACATTTCAAGATGTGGACTCAAAAGCTGCACTGACAGACAACGTTAAGCTAACTAACTAACTAATGTGAGGGACTACCCAGTCTAGCTAGCAGTGCTGCTTCATTAGAAACCTAGCAAATTTTATGAGCAGGGTTTTGACAGTAAGTTACAGTTATTGTCGATTAGCTATCTGGACACTGAATCCAACTATTGGAGCTCTGTTCACCACCCGGGCAAAGTATCACTAACTAACCAATAACTGTCTAATCAAGTACTGTCCAAATATGCTAAAAATTACAAATAAAAATAGCTAGCTAACTTAAGGCTTACATGACGTTAGCTACTTTTGGTAACGTCAACTCAATTAGCTAGCTAACGTTACGCTATCTATTGAAAAAACAAAGCTGGATAGCTGGTAACATTTTTTCTAATTTATAGAAGATGGACATGCGGAATTGAAGATGCAGCTCAGCTAACACAGGGACGGTTGTTAAATTTGCAGGAGTAAATTAATAGATTGTGTGTGTATGTGTGTGTTTACAATATACAATTATTTAGCATCTAACGTTAGCTGCATAGATGGGTTGGCTGACAACGTCACATAAACGATGTGCGCGCTTCCATAAATCAGCTTCCATAAATCAGCCTGTTGTGATTCTGGATGGTCAGATTGCTAGCAAGAATGACACTGCCATGTGTGGGAATCATAAGTGGCTTATTTCAGCATATTTCATCATGTTATTGATAACATGTCTTGTTTTGAGGTGTTTTGACTAGCTAAAATGGCTAAGATTCACTAGCTAGCTAAACAACAACTGCAACAACGTATTTGAAATCACAAGTGGTCAGTGTGCAAATGTATTTGTTTTCAATAAACATTGGAGACGAAATATAGCTTTCATGTCAACAATCTAAGTGTGCGTGCGTATATTGCTTATGTGTGTGTTTGTCTGTTCAGAATACTCCATATTGCTATGGTACTGATACTATGTCGTCTCTGTAATAATATAGGAAATCCAGGAAAGCAGAACATCAAACAGCAAGGAAGAGAGGGGAGCAGACAGGACAGAGCGAGAACACAGGAGAAGATAGAGGGGAGGCCCACACAAGACAAACATGGCATATTCCTCTCAAGCCAGAATATGTAGTCCTTGCTAAACATTACCTCTCAAAAAAAGTAAAGATGCCACTTCTGACATGTGCTGTGTATATAAATTGTTAAACCCTGATATGTTCCCATCACTGAAAGCAATCATACAGGCCGCGCTGACCATCCCAGTTAGCAGCTGTGAGAGATCTTTCAGTGCCTACAAACCTGGTTTAGGTGCCCAATGACCCAAGATAGAATGCATCATGACAATGATATACATACTTACACGCTGGGGAAAGAGTGAAGTCATAGACAGGTTTGCACCTACAATTTAATTTTGTTTAATTTCTAATCTTGATGGATAGACTAACATCCTAGTACTGTGTAATATAACTCACAAACATTGTGAATATTTAGTTGGAGAAAGGATTGCATGCTCGTATGTACATGTGTGTAAAATTGTGAAGTGTTGTTCCTACAGGGGTGTTGGAGGGTGTGTATTTGTTTTTGTGTCATTAATTAGGTAGAAATATTGTCCTGTAGCTAGTTGACCTTGGAATATGTGATTTATTACCACAAATGCTATAAAATCATGATTTTCAAGCGTGTTTGGTGCCTGCGTTTGTAAATATTATCTGCAAAAGTTGTCCCCTCCGCCCCCACTCTAAGTTATAATACAAGCCTGTTGCTAATGTGAGTTCATGCAGTTTGTGACCGAAAAATTACATATTTACCTGATTTGCTTGATATTAATAGTTAACAATTATATACTTAACAAATAGTAAGACATTTCTGTTCTAAATTATATACTTAACAAATACTAAGACATTTCTGTTCTATTAAATGCTGTGTTTCTGTAAAGGGATGGTTTTCACTCTAGCTTCCTGCAGATAATCTGGGTGTATGGTCACTACAGATGGCTTGAGCTGACAAATGAGTTAAAGACTGCATTCCATAGACAAGATGTGGTGGGTGTAACCGGGATAGGGATAGCCTGGAGGAGTAGAACATAATCCTTAGTCTCAAAATCATCCTTGCATCTGGGAGACTAAACTGGGTGGGGTTTAAAACAACACCCCCCTGTGTAGATAACGACAGGATGAACCCAGAGTGTCTTATGATGCCCCAATCTGCATGGGATGGGTGGAACCAGCCAAGACTAAGCATTTTTAGATCTACTATATAAAGAACTCTGCATTTCTGTAAAGGTTAAGCTCTCTGCAACACGCACTTCAGAGTGTGCTGTCGACCAGCTTCATTTTTGCAATAATTAATCAATGTTAAATAAAGATTGATTGTTTGAATAGTTGTCCAAGTCTCTCTCAGTGTACATAAATTTCCACGACAAGTTCCAACATAATCCCAAGAATGGCAGCCTAAAATCCCAATCCTGCTAAATTGCATGTAACTATAAAAAACATTTCATGAAAAACATTAATGTGGTTTAGGCTGCCACCATTTGGATTATTTTGGAACCGCACAGTGTGCGTTAATGTTAGCATTAATGTGACCAACAGCATCTTTTTGTATTGCCAATCAAATATTGGACATGGTTTATGAAAACATTGCAACAAAATGATACATTTTAAGTTGCCGCCCCGTAGCCATGAAGTGCTTTCAAAGGCTGGTCATGGCTCACATCAACAGCATCCTCCCGGACACCCTAGACCCACTCCAATTTGCATACCGCCCAAACAGATCCACAGATGACGCAATCTCAATCGCACTCCACACTGCCCTTTCTCACCTGAACAAAAAGAACACCTATGTGAGAATGCTGTTCATTGACTACAGCTCAGTGTTCAATACCATAGTGTCCACGAAGCTCATCACTAAGCTAAGGACTCTGGGACTAAACACCTCCCTCTACAACTGGATCCTGGACTTCCTGACAGGCCACCACCAGGTGGTAAGAGTAGGCAACAGCACGTCTGCCACGCTGTTCTTTAACACTGGGGCCCCTCAGGGGTGTGTACTTAGTCCCCTCCTGTACTCCCTGTTCACCCACGACTGCGTGGCCAAACACGACTTCAACACCATCATTAAGTTTGCTAACAACACAACAGTGGTAGGCCTGATCACCGACAATGATGAGACGGCCTATAGGGAGGAAGTCAGAGAACTGGCAGTGTGGTGCCAGGACAACAATCTCTCCCTCAATGTGAGCGAGACAAAGGAGCTGATCGTGGACTACAGGAAAAGGAACCTCGATGGGGCTGTAGTGGAGCGGGTCAAGAGTTTCAAGTTCCTTGGTGTCCTTGGTGTCACCAACAAACTATCATGGTCCAAACATACCAAGACAGTTGTGAAGAGGGCACGACAAAACCTTTTCCCTCTCAGGAGACTGAAAAGATTTGGCATGGGTCCCCAGATCTGGAGTGCCAGAGTGCGCTCAGAGTATGCTCTGGGCGTTCGTAAATTCAGACCGTTGTCAGATTGTCCATTTGTAAATTCAGAGCGTTTCACTCTCAGAGTGGCCGAGGAGTAGGGTTGATCCGAGTGTTCTGATCTCACAACGGCAGTCAAGCACCCAAGCTAACTGGCTAATGTTGTCTAGCTTGCTAGCTACTTCCAGACACAAATGAGAGAACACCTCACTCTGACCATTTTACTCGCCCTAACAGAGCTGGTTAGGCTGTTTTAATGTTATACAGAGAGTTGGGGACTATAACTGTGCTGCTGACAACCATTTATTACGCTTTTTTGCCGAGGTTTACTGACACCGGCCATATTCAACGGGTTTTGAGCGTTCGTAATTTCATCAGTTATTCTGCGAATTAACAAACGCAGCCTGAATCATAATTTATCACTGCTATGACATTATTAGACCCACCTCTAGTGTTGCATGGTACAGTGGTTCTTCCTTTAAAAGTTGCGTCATACTGCAGCAAAGCTTGCGGGCTGCCGCAGAATTCTATGACACGTTATTTAAGTGTCAGGCACTGTTGCCATTAATGCTAGTTAGTGCTAGTTTGACCACCAGAGGGCATCTTTGAGAAGAATTTAGCTTAAATCATTTGATTAATATTATGGTGTTTCTATTCCAAGAATAGTCAAAGGAGACATGGGCTTGGGCAATTAAAGGGTATAAAACCCAATGTAAAAGATAAGGAAAGCGGAGCAGAGATTCTGGGGAAGACAGATCAGGAGCTGATTGATATATTAGAAGTTTTGTTTTATTTTCATAAGCTCTACGTTTTACTTCAGCCTTCGCTGTTGGACCTATATTGGTTAAATTTGTATGTACTGTTACTTTAAATATGTTCGGACAGTTTCTATTCACCAGAAGGTTGTGTGATCGTTTTGGGCCAATCAAGATGGACTATGGGTGGTGTGCAGAGGGCTTTGCGGGGTTTTTCGTTGTTGCTGAAAAGAGAAAGTGAAAAGAAATGAGAGGCGCTCTTGTGAATTGGGTTTAACTGCGCTCTACTTTACTCACCTTAACAAAAAAAATATGTATAGTTTAATATTTTAGAGAGAGAGTTGTCTCAGTTCGCCTGCTGCTTGGCTGGCTAAACAAAGTTTCCAGACGCTTCGGGAGCTAGTTTGGGTTTGTTGGATCGAGAGCTGAAGAGAATGGCTTGGTCTGAGGGAATTTGATGGCTTTGTTGACGCTGGACATTGTTTTTCGGATGCATGCAGGGCACTTTCCAATTGGAATTTGCCAATTGGATTATAAATAGGTAACGGCCTTGGAACTGTTGCTTTCAAGGGATTTTTCTACAAAACCGCGAGTATCTGTGGGGTTAGCCTAATGTGTTTTTGAGCTCCAACGACAACAATTAACATTTTAATTTTAGCACCCGGGTTTAGGTTTAGGCTGTCTTAAAATTATATTGTGTCATGTGTATTGCAGATTTTATGCAAGTGTATCATTTATCGTTCATTATTTTCTATTTAAACATTCTATCTGAAGGTAAGAACCCTGGTCTTTGGTTTAAACTAGCGAATTAAGTCATACCATTTTTATTGTATATTGAGTGTCCTTTTCATCATACATTTGCGTATGCATTTATCTGAGCCTTTGATGAGAGGGTTACATTTTAGGGGCTCGTCCGGAATTTTATTTTATTTGTTTTCCTTGAATGATACAGTGCATTTTGCATGCATATTAACAAAAAATACTAAGCTTTTACTCTGAGTCACTGTACTAAACTGCTAGTTGTTAGTGCTGTGTTTCTCCCTACTTAATTGAGTATACAACATGGAGGATGATGAGATTGTAATGATGAGATTGCACTGAGCATAAGGTAGCTACACACAATGCTGTTGTGCTGAGTAATGTGTCTGTTGAAGTAACAGATTAAGAACTGAATGAAGCCCTCTGTCACGATCGTCTTCGGGAGAAAGAGAGGAGGACCAAGGCGCAGCGTGAAGTGAATACATTCTTCTATTTAATAAACGAAGAGAAACAATATAGACAAATACAAAACAACAAAACGAACGTGACGCTATATATAATAGTGCAGACACAAGCAACTAACACATAGACAATAACCCACAACCCACAACCCACAATACAAAACAGGCTACCTAAATATGGTTCCCAATCAGAGACAACGCAAAACACCTGTCTCTGATTGAGAACCATATCAGGCCAAACARATAGAAATAGACAAACCAGACATACAACATAGAATGCCCACTCAGATCACACCCTGACCAAACAAAACATAAAACATACAAAGCAAACTATGGTCAGGGCGTGACAGTACCCCCCCCTCAAGGTGCGGACTCCGGCCGCAAACCTAAACCTATAGGGGAGGGTCTGGGTGGGCATCTGTCCGTGGTGGCGGCTCCGGCGCGGGACGTGGACCCCACTCCACCATAGTCACAACCCGCTTTGGTGGCGCCTCTGGAGCGGGGACCCTTGCAGCGGGTCCCGGACTGAAGACCATCCTAGAGGGCGCCACTGGACGGAGGGGCAGCTCCGGGCTGAGGGGCAGCTCCGGACTGAGGGGTAGCTCCGGACTGAGGGGCAGCTCCGGACTGACGGGCAGCTCCGGACTGAAAGGCGGCTCTGGCAGCTCCTGACTGGCGGGCGGCTCTGGTAGCTCCCGACTGGCGGGCGGCTCTGGTGGCTCCTGACTGGCGGGCGGCTCTGGCGGCTCCTGACTGACGGGCGGCTCTGGCGGCTCCTGACTGACGATGGCTCTAAACGGGCGCTGGACAGACGGGCAGCTCAGGCGGCGCTGGACAGACAGGCAGCTCAGGCGGCGCTGGACAGACGGGCAGCTCAGGCGGCGCTGGACAGACGGGCAGCTCAGGCGGCGCTGGACAGACGGGCAGCTCAGGCGTGCCGAGGCGCACTGTAGGCCTGGTGCGTGGTGCCGGAACTGGTGGTACCGGGCTGGGGACACGCACCCTCATGGCGAGTGCGGGTAGAAGGAACAGGGCATTCTGGACTGCCGAGGCGCACTATAAGCCTGGTGCGTGGTGCCGGCACTGGTGGGTATGGCTGGGCACGCACTGCCTGGCCGCGCGAGTGGCGAGGAGACAGAGCGAGGCGAGGGACAGGGCGTACATGGTTCTGGAGACGCACAGGAGCCTGGTGCGTGGTGTAGGCACTGTTGGTACTGGGCTGGTGCGAGGGACTGTCACAGGCGGACTGGTGTGTGGAGGTGGCACCGGATAACCGGACCGTGGGAGGACTACAGGTCTCGAGCACCAAGCCTGCCCCACCCTACCTGGCGAATGCTCCCCGTAGCCAGACCAGTGCGGCGAGGTGGAATAGCCCGCACTGGGCTGTCCTGGCGAACCGGGGGCACCATGCGTAGGGCTGGTGCCATGTAACCCGGCCCAGGAGACGCACTGGTGACCAGATGCGTAGAGCCGGTTTCATGGCACCTGGCTCGATGCCCCAATCTAGCCCGGCCATACGAGGTGCTGTTATGTACCGTGTTATGTACCGCACAGGGCTAATACCTGCACACCAGGGACACCGTGCGCATCTCTGCAAACACGGTGCCTGCCCGGTCGCTCTCTTCTCCACGGTGCACGGGGAGTTGGCTCAGGTTCTCCTACTGCTTAGCCACACTCCCCGTGTGCCCACACCCAAGACATTTTTGGGGCTGCCTCTCTGGCTTCCAGCCGCGCTTACGTGCAGCCTCCTCATACCGCCGCCTCTCCGCTTTCGCTGCCTCCAGCTCAGCTTTTGGGCGGCGATATTCACGAGCCTGTGCCCAGGGTCCCTTACCATCCAGAATCTCCTCCCAAGTCCATTTCTCCACAAAGCGCTGTTCCTCCATTTCACGCTGCTTGGTCCATTGATGGTGGGTTATTCTGTCACGATCGTCTTCGGGAGAAAGAGAGGAGGACCAAAGGCGCAGCGTGAAGTGAAACATTCTTCTATTTAATAACGAAGAGAAACAATATAGACAAATACAAAAAAAACAAAACGAACGTGACGCTATATATAATAGTGCAGACACAAGCAACTAACACATAGACAATAAACCCACAACCCACAACCCACAATACAAAACAGGCTCCTAAATATGGTTCCCAATCAGAGACAACGCAAAACACCTGTCTCTGATTGAGAACCATATCAGGCCAAACACATAGAAATAGACAAACCAGACATACAACATAGAATGCCCACTCAGATCACACCCTGACCAAACAAAACATAAAACATACAAAGCAAACTATGGTCAGGGCGTGACAGTACCCCCCCCTCAAGGTGCGGACTCCGGCCGCAAACCTAAACCTATAGGGGAGGGTCTGGGTGGGCATCTGTCCGTGGTGGCGGCTCCGGCGCGGGACGTGGACCCCACTCACCCTAGTCATAACCCGCTTTGGTGGCGCCTCTGGAGCGGGGACCCTTGCAGCGGGTCCCGGACTGAAGACCATCCTAGAGGGCGCCACTGGACGGAGGGGCAGCTCCGGACTGAGGGGCAGCTCCGGTACTGAAGGGGCAGCTCCGGACCATGAGGGGTAGCTCCGGACTGAGGGGTAGCTCCGGACTGAGGGGCAGCTCCGGACTGTGGGGCAGCTCCGGACTGAGGGGCAGCTCCGGACTGACGGGCAGCTCCGGACTGACGGGCAGGTCCGGACTGAGGGGTAGCACAGGACTGAGGGGTAGCTGCGGACTGAGGGGCAGCTCCGGACTGACGGGCAGCTCCGGACTGAAAGGAGGCTCTGGCAGCTCCTGACTGGCGGGCGGCTCTGGTAGCTCCCGACTGGCGGGCGGCTGCTGACTGGCGGGCGGCTCTGGCGGCTCCTGACTGGTGGGCGGCTCTGGCGGCTCCTGACTGACGGATGGCTCTAACGGTGACAACAACTCTTGTACCACATCCATCGTTAAGACATACTAATGCTCTTTGTTTCCATCATATCTTCCACAATAGTACCATTAGCATCTAGAACCCAATTCCCCTGATATTTCATCAAACATCGCTACAGATTTCCACCACCACACATTCATATTCAGAGGGGACAGTTATATTATGCTATACAAGACCTTCTCTTATGAATGCAGCACAACCACCACCCTGTCCAATTGATCTATCAGATCTGATTGAACAATAACCAGGAATAATACAATCAAGATGTGGTCTAAGCCATGTTTCTTGTACACATATCACATCAGGTTTGATCTCTAAATCTATTACATATTTCTTAAACTCCTGATCGTTAGCAGTAATGCTTCTGGCGTTCCATTGAAGGATGACAAAAACTAATTATCATCATACTGAGACATTCCATCATTAGTATTATTAGTTGTCAACATATCAACAATCATGGCGACAGTAACATCCGTTACTCATAAAAAGTCTGTTGCTGCTTCCACAATGATCTTCCACTTGGCAGTTCTTTCCACAAACGCAGTCAGGTTGATAACCTTTCCAATGAAGGCAATAAAAAAAAAAAAGACATTTGTGAGAGCAAGATTTCTGAACAGGTCTCGTATCCGTATCTGGACCAACACAGCAACATTTCCTACAGTAGGTCCACTTATTCCAGGACTGACCCTATTATCTCCATCATTCTGCCTAATAGTTCCACCCATTTGCTTAATAGTTCCACCCATCTGCCTTGCAGCCTCTGCATAAATCAAATCAATTTTTATTTGTCACATGCGCCGAATAAAACAGCCCTTAACCAATAACGCAGTTTTAAGAAAATACAAAAAAAAAGAATAATAAGAATAACAAATAATTAAAGAGGAGCAGTAAATAACAATAGCGGGGCTATATACCGGGGGTACCGGGACAGAGTCAATGTGCGGGGGCACCGGTGTCGAGGTAATTGAGGTAATATGTACATGTAGGTAGAGTTATTGAGGTCCTAGAGTTATAGAGGTCCTGGATGGCAGGAAGCTTGTCCCCAGTGATGTACTGGGCCATACACTGGGCACTACCCTCTGTAGCCGGAGGCTGAGCAGTTGTCATACCAGGCAGTGATGCAACCCGTCAGGATGCTCTCGATGTTGCAGCTGTAAAACCTTTTGAGGATCTGAAGAACCATGCCAAATCTTTTCAGACTCCTGTGGGGGAATAGGTTTGTCGTAACCTCTTCACGACATGTCTTGGCGTGCATGGACCATGTTAGTTTGTTGGTGATGTGGACACCAAGGAACTTGAAGCTCTCAACCTGCTCCACTACAGCCCCGTCGATGAGAATGGGGGCATGCTCGGTCCTCCTTTTCCTGTAGTCCACGATCATCTCCTTTGTCTTGATCACGTTGAAGAAGAGGTTATTGTCCTTGCACCACACTGTCAGGTCTCTGACCTCCTCTCTCTAGGCTGTCTCATCGTTGTCGGTAATCAGGCCTACCACTGTTGTATCATCAGCAAACTTAATGATGCTGTTGGAGTCGTGCCTGGCCATGCAGTTATGAGTGAACAGGGAGTATAGGAGGGGACTGAACACGCACTGAGCTGTAGTCAATGAATAACATTCTCACATAGGTGTTCCTTTTGTCCAAGTGGGAAAGGGCAGTGTGGAGTCCAATAGAGATTGCATCATCTGTGGATCTGTTGGGGCGGTATGCAAATTGGAGTGGGTCTAGGGTTTCTGGGATAACGGTGTTGATGTGCACCATGACCAGCCTTTCAAATTATTTCATGGCTACAGACGTGAGTGCTACGGGTCGGTAGTCATTTAGGCAGGTTACCTTAGTGTTCTTGGGCACAGGGACTATGGTGATCTACTTGAAACATGTTGTTATTACAGACTCAGACAGAGGTTGAAAATCTCAGTGAATCTCAGACACTTGCCAGTTGGTCAGCGCATGCTCGGAGTACATGTCCTGGTAATTCATCTGGCCCTGCGGCCTTGTGAATTTTGACCTGTTTAAAGGTCTTACTCACATCGGCTGCGGAGAGCGTGATCACTCAGTCGTCCAGAACAGCTGATGCTCTCATGCATGTTTCAGTGTTACTTGGCTCGAAGCGAGCATAGAAGTTATTTCAAATCAAATCAAATCAAATTTTATTTGTCACATACACATGGTTAGCAGATGTTAATGCGAGTATAGCGAAATGCTTGTGCTTCTAGTTCCGACAATGCAGTAATAACCAACAAGTAATCTAACCTAACAATTCCACAACTACTACCTTATACACACAAGTGTAAAGGGATAAAGAATATGTACATAAAGATATATGAATGAGTGATGGTACAGAACGGCATAGGCAATGTATGCAGTAGATGTATAGAGTACAGTATATACATATGAGATGAGTAATGTAGGGTATATAAACATAAAGTGGCATAGTTTAACGTGGCTAGTGATACATGTATTACATAAAGATGGCAAGATGCAGTAGATGATATAGAGTACAGTATATACATATACATATGAGATGAGTAATGTAGGGTATGTAAACATTATATTAAGTGGCATTGTTTAAAGTGGCTAGTGATACATTTTTACATAATTTCCATCAATTCCCATTATTAAAGTGGCTGGAGTTGAGTCTATGTTGGCAGCGGCCACTAAATGTTAGTGGTGGCTGGTTAACAGGCTGATGGCCTTGAGATAGAAGCTGTTTTTCAGTCTCTCGGTCCCTGCTTTGATGCACCTGTACTGACCTCGCCTTCTGGATGATAGCGGGGTTATCAGGCAGTGGCTCGGGTGGTTGTTGTCCTTGATGATCTTTATGGCCCTCCTGTGACATCGGGTGGTGTAGGTGTCCTGGAGGGCAGGTAGTTTGCCCCCGGTGATGCGTTGTGCAGACCTCACTACCCTCTGGAGAGCCTTACGGTTGTGGGCGGAGCAGTTGCCGTACCAGGCGGTGATACAGCCCGACAGGATGCTCTCGATTGTGCATCTGTAGAAGTTTGTGAGTGCTTTTGGTGACAAGAAGAATTTATTCAGGCCTCCTGAGGTTGAAGAGGCGCTGCTGCGCCTTCTTCACAACGCTGTTTGTGTGGGTGGACCAATTCAGTTTGTCCGTGATGTGTACACCGAGGAACTTAAAACTTACTACCCTCTCCACTACTGTCCCGTCGATGTGGATAGGGGGGTGCTCCCTCTGCTGTTTCCTAAATTCTGTAACATTGTCTACTCTGATTTTTTTTTTAACTACTGTAAGGCCTAGGCCTACTTACAGTGGTAGCATACACACTTCAATGCCAAAAATAAAATGTCTCTTCACCTGCTAAATCTACTGTATGTTAGCAACCGCGTTCTCTTTCGGATGCGTAGAGCAAAAACGTATAATAGCCTATCTAAATGAGAGATGCGCATGCATGGTAATTTGTTGTATGGTTACTTTGGGAATATGAACTCAGAAAAGGAAAAGGTGCAATGGTTATGAAAAGGTGCAATGGTTATGATATATGTATTATATTTATAAATATTGTCTAGGCTACTCGAGAAACGCGATATTACAGTGTGGCGATTTTAGCATGTAAATCATGGTGGGGCAAACTCAACCATTTTTTTTTTAGATGCATGCCAGCAAAGCCACTACATTACACAACACGAAACAATACATTAATTGCACTATATCACTGACAAACGGTGCCTACAAACTGTTAGGGCCTACATAAAGCTGTCCCAACAGCGGAGCTTTCCTTTCAGCACCATGGAGTGAATCCTTACCACAGCTACACCTGGCTATTAGCAGAGCCACGTCTGGCAGCGAAACGGTTCATTCAGCCTCATTTACTGCCTTTTTAAAAACCATAGTTGATATGACTGACTTGCTTAAAAGGATCGAGCCCTTTTTTTCAATTTTCGCCTAAAATAACATACCCAAATCTAACTGCCTATAGCTCCGGACCTGAAGCAAGGATATGCATATTCTTGATTACACTTTGAAGTTTGAGGAAATGTGAAATTAATGTAGGAGAATATAACACATTAGATCTGGTAAATGATAATACAAAGAAAAAAACATGCATATTTATTTTTTATCATCTTTGAAATGCAAGAGAAAGGCCAAAATGTAAAATACCAGGTTAGGCGCAATTTAGATTTTGGCCACTAGATGGCAGCAGTGTATGTGCAAAGTTTTAGACTGATTCAATGAACCATTGCATTTATGTTCAAAATGTTATCAAGATTGCCCAAATGTGCCTAATTGGTTTATTAATACATTTTCAACTTCATAACTGTGCACTCTCCTCAAACAATAGCATTGTATTCTTTCACTGTAATAGCTACTGTAAATTGGACAGTGCAGTTTGATTAACAAGAATTTAAGCTTTCTGCCAATATCAGATATGCCTATGTCCTGGGAAATGTTCTTGTTACTTACAACCTCATGCTAATCCTTAGCTCAACCATCCCACGGGGGGACCAATCCTGTAGTGGTTTAAAAAAAAAAAGGTTTCTAGTGACTCCTTGTGGATTTGTGTAACTCGATAAGAACCGCATTCTCCTTCAATAATAATGAATGCAGACATGAGTTTTGACTTTTTAACCATACACAAACATTATTACATTTACTGTATATTCAGTAAATTCATAATGTTTGCTCTTACATCATTAACACTTACCCCAATGTATAAGCAAGTGCAAGCAAATTAACTGCAACGAGGTAAGCCTTTGTTCAGCACTTTCAAAATGGACACTGACAGAAATTCAGATAGATCTTAGTTCAGAGGCATTAACTTTGCTCTTCTTAAGTCAGCACACAAAGAGAGAGCGAAAGAGAGTGAAAGAGACAAGGTTAGCCTACCATTTTAAGTATTTTATTAAGCCTATGTGGTTTAAAAAGGAAGGAAAATACAATCACTACAAGGGGCGCAATTTCCGCTGTGGATGAGTGGGATATGACATTCCCATATTCTAAAACTGCATTTTTATCATTGTACTGTTGATACTAAAATTGGCAGCGGTGTGCTTTAGGACCATGCGGACGCCTCAGAAAGGCACGGTGCTGCTGCCTGGAGCTGCTGTTTCTGTGTGTGTTGTTTCTCAGTTTAAACAGAAGTAAATGAACTTGGCTAGTCATTTGTTGTACCATTAGAGCTAGCCAAAAGTTGGCTAACATTAGCTAACTAGTTCACTAATTTTAGATTTGACTTTTGCCTCAATCACACTAGACCTGAATCAAACGATGAAACCAGTGGCCAAGCAATTGAATACCGATATTCTGACGTTCTTTGACAGCGCAATGTGAGTTTTTATTAGAGTCAGTGTAGCAATGTAATGTTATTGATCGGTCAGTTTCCCGAGCTAATTTCCTACTTTTCACACTGACACAGTATTAGAAGCTCAACAGGCTACACTGTCATGGTGCACAGTCAGTACACAACACTATGCTCATCATGTCTTAGCAGGATCAGATGGTAACAGGTGTCGCTGCAGCGTCAAACAGCCAGGGAAGTCCAGTCTACGGAGCTCAGGTGAATTTTGCAGTATATTAGCTATAACAGTCAGTGAATGGATACAAAGTTCCATGTTGAGTTGATGGGTAGACTACAGTCTGGGATCTGGGAATAATGGTCATTTCAATTATTGAACCATTGATTCTGTTATTGGATAATATAATGTATACATGTACGTGAAGGTAATTCTTTGTCATGCCTCATCTGAGCAGGATCAGATGGTGACTGGTCTCAGCAGGGTCAGGCAGCCAGGGAAGGCCTGTCTGTGACGGAACTGAGGTGAACTTTTGCAGATGCAACACTTTATTCTCTCTGTGCAGCAAACACTGGATAAGCCAGAAACTTCAAAATTGAAACTATTTTAAGACAAACCTGAAGTTGATTTTCAAACTGTATCAAAGGGCGATAGAGGCTTTCCCCGATGACACAAAACATGTCAAACAAAAATGTGAGGAAGACCTGGGAGACACTATTGATGATGAATGGATACAGATATGTTTGAATGCCCAGTCATGTTCATATCATCTCAGACATAAATTACTGCAGTTTAAAAATTCTTAAGGTTAGGTGGGGTGCTAGGGACCCACCTCGCCAACATCCGGTGAAATTGAAGGGTGCGAAATTCAAAATACAAAAATCGTAATATTAAACATTCATAAAAATACAAGTGTCATACATAATTTAAAAGCTTAACTTCTTGTTAATCCAGCCGCTTTGTCAGATTTCAAAAAGTCTTTATGGCGAAAGCATACCATGCGATTGTCTGAGGACAGTTTTTCCTAGCCACCGTGCTTCTACACCTGCATTGCTTGCTGTTTGGGGTTTTAGGCTAGGTTTCTGTACAGCACTTTGAGATATCAGCTTATGTAAGAAGGGCTATATAAATACATTTTATTTTATTTGACAGCGCCCCACATACAAAATCATTAAAAACATTTTCCAAACCAGCAGAGGCGTCACAAAAGTCATAAATAGCGATAAAATAAATCACTTTCCTTTGAAGATCTTCCTCTGTTTGCAATCCCAAGGGTCCTAATTACACAACAAATGGTTGTTTTGCTCGATAAAGTCCTTCTTTATATCCCAAAAAAGTCAGTTTAGTTGGCGCGTTTGATTCAGTAATCCACCCGTTCCAGTCGTTCAACATGCAGTCAAAGCAATCCCAAAAGTTACCAATAAACTTCGTCCAAACAAGTCAAACAACGTTTATCATCAATCCTCAGGTACCCTAATATGTACATAAACAATACAATTTAAGATGGAGAATAGTATGTTCAATACCAGAGATAAATAACAAAGTGCGCTCCCACGCGCGCCACAAAACTACAGTCCAAATGAGAACCAACTTGAAAAACTACAAATTCTAGCTAATTTTTCCAAAAACAAGCCTGAAACCCCTTCTAAAGACTGTTGACATCTAGTGGAAGCCATAGGAACTGCAATCTGGGAGGATTTCCTTTGAATTGGTGACCTCAAAAAAATTATCCTTGGGTTTTCGCCTGCCATATCAGTTCTGTTATACTCACAGACATTATTTTAACCGTTTTAGAAACTTCAGAGTGTTTTCTATCCACTACTACGTATTATATGCATATCCTAGCTTCAGGGCCCGAGTAACAGGCAGTTTACTTTGGGCACGTCAGTCATCTGAACTTCCGAATACTGCCCCCTAGCTTTAAGAAGATTTATTAAGACCATCCATAGAACATGCTATATGCCAGTGAAATGAAATATCATGCACTCAGAAATATAATTCCTTTGCTGGAGTTGTAAAACACAAAAGGGAACATATTTGCATGTTGTGGTCTTGTGAAGGCTGGCTGAATTCTGGCAAAGAGTATGTTCTTTTATCTCAGCATGTCTACAGATTCTCTGTTCTCCCTGTTTATGTTTGTTTGGAAATGTTGATACGGGAGACTGTTATCTGAAGAAACTTTGTAACCAATCATTTATAGCAGCTAAGAAATGCACTGCCATTAATCGGAAGGCTGGTTATCCTCCCACAATGGATGGAAGAAATGTCAAGTTTTGTATTTGATTCATTACAAGATTAAGGGTATACTGTGCAACTTTCATATGGAATACTATATGACCAAAGGGGTCTGTACTGAAAACATGAGATTTCTTTAGTCCAGCAGTTGCAAGTAGTTACATTTTTTTGTGCCTGTCTCAGTGGACTAATCCATTGAGGAGGCCGCAGGGATGACACGGTCCAAGAATACGGGGATTGTGGCTCAGATGCAAAAGGCACATCTCTCTCCAGAATGCGCTCGCTCCCGCCATATCGTGGGTATTCATTATTTCATAACTTAATTGTATGCATTGTTTGCTGTGTCTATCAGTTGTCCATTACATTTATCACCAGTAGTAGCCGACATTAATCGTTAATTCCCATCATTTCTAATCTGCAATGTTTGGCAAATGGTTACGGTAATTTCTGTTAATGCACTGCACCCTTGATCACTAGGATCCACTTTCATAGATAATATACTGACACACATTATAATATACTGACACACATTGTGCAAACAAACCAACCCTTGCAATATCAACTGTCAATTGCTGAACTTTTTGTTTACAAAATAATAATTTAAAGGGAAGAGTCACTGACAAACATGGTTACAGACCCAACAACATCATAGGCCTGTAGTATCCCCTCCTCGTGTAGAAAAGCATGAGCTAATTATAATACACAAGGGAAGCAAAACAATGAAATACATAATTCCAACATTGCCTAAAATAATGATTAAGATACTAATAAGATAGAACTATATTAGCAATATAGTTCCATACCAATCATTGTTGAATTTACGATTTTCTACATGTGCAATTTTTACGTCCAATGGCCGTTGAGCTGCGTTAGATTTTCAAAAAAAATTCTCTTCATATTACAAGGATAGAAATGCATTTGCCAATAGATTGTCGACATAATTAATGATGATGACTGTTTGTCTAGCTAGCTTGCTTGCAAGCTAAGATTTTCAAAGTATGATGTTGACATGATCAGTCCAATCAAAGCTACAGCAGATATAACGCCCTTTTATCTGTGGCCAATGACCTTGATCCTTCTTAGACGAGCACTTCTAATGTAAATCTATAGCAGCTCCCAAGGGTGCTTGAACTGCCGAGCTCTCATGGTTGATTCTGTGGTGACATAGTGTCCCCATGAGTGACAGAACACTGAGCCAATCACAGTGCAACTAGAGCAGATTACCAATGCCTACACTCCGAGCTTTCGCTGGCTGCCCCTCCAACACAGAAAGCATTGATCACTGAAACATCTGCATTTTGTAGCAGCCTTACTCAAGAAAGCAAGAAAGAGACCATGTTTGTATGCAGATTAATTTTTTTAATACATTGTTCGCAAACTGATACATACCTTGAATTAATGTCAAAATAACATGCACGGGTCGCCACTGATTGAGACATAGCCTACAAACATCAATGGAAAAGGTGAACAGTGGATCGCATAGTGCAAAATACCGGTAGTTTATCTAGCCTATTCACTACCGTGAAGTGGGTCCAATCCTAACTTGTAGGTGAATGCTATTTCATGAGTATGAAACTATAACACCCAGAAAAGATGAGGAATTTATTCTGCAATGATTATGGAAATGAAATCATCTGAAATAGATTTCTTATTTTTGAACGCAAAGAAAATCGAATTTCGCTGTTCTCAATAAGAGCAGTCCGGGGTCGGCGGCGAGGGTCCCCGCTCTAGAGGCGCCACCTAAGTGGGCCGAGCCAGAGGTGGCGCGGGGTCTACGTCCCTCAACAGAGCCGCCACTGCGGAGAAATGCCCACCCAGACCCTCCCCTATGGGTTCAGGTTTTGCAGCCGGAGTCCGCACCTTTGGGGGGGGTACTGTCACGCCCTGACCGTAGAGAGCTTTTTATGTCTCTATTTTGGTTTGGTCAGGGTGTGATTTGGGTGGGCATTCTATGTTCTTTTTTCTATGTTTTGGGCCAGGTTATGGTACTCAATCAGGGACAGCTTTACTATGTTGTCTCTGATTGGGAACCATACTTAGGTAGCTTTTCCACACCGATGCTTTGTGAGTAGTTATTTTCTGTTTGTGTTTTCTGCACCTGACAGGACTGTTTCGGTTTAGTTTATTTCACTTTGTTATTTTGCTTTAATGTTCAGTTGTAAATAAAAATCATGAAACCCTTACCACGCTGCGCTTTGGTCCGATTCTCCTCATCCGACGGACGACACCGTTACACATTAAAAAAGCGAAAGCTACGGTTTGCAACTGCACATGGGGACAAAGATGGTACTTTTTTGGAGAAATGTCTCTGGTCTGATGAAACAAAAATTGAACTGTTTGGCCATAACGACCATCGTTATGTTTGGAGGAAAAAGGGGGATGCTTGCAAGCCGGAAGAACACCATTCCCAACCATGAAAGCATGGGATGGCAGCATCTGTTTTGTGAGGTGTGCTTTGCTGCAGGAGGGATTGGTACACTTCACCAAAAATAGATGGCATCATGAGGAAAATTATGTGGATATATTGAAGCAACATCTCCAAGACATCAGTCAGGAAGTTTTTGGGCAGAACTGAAAAACTGTGTGCGATCAAGGAGGCCTACAAACCTGACTCAGTTACACCAGCTCTGTCAGGAGGAATGGGCCAAAATTCACCCAACTTATTTGGGGAAGCTGTGTGAAGGCTACCCAAAACGGTTGACCCAAGTTAAACAATTTAAAGGCAATGCTACCAAATACTCATTGAGTGTATGTAAATTCTGACCCACTGGGGAATGTGATGAAGAATAAAAGCTGAAATAAATAATTCTCTCTACTATTATTCTGATATTTCACCATTCTTAAATAAAGATGGTGATCCTAACTGACCTAAGACAGGGCATTTTTATTAGGATTAAATGTCAGGAATTGTGAAAAACTGAGTTTAAATGTCTGTGCTAAGGTGTATGTAAAACTTCAGACTTCAACTGTATGTTATGCACCGGCGGCCACCTATCATCTAAACCTGGGAACGACCCTCATACTGTCTTTCTACCCCCTGCTTTATAAATTCACCTGAATTATATTAAGGAAATCCAGAACACAAATTAAACATTTAAAACATGATCAAAAAGTCAAGGGCAAAATAAACATTCACAATAATTTATGCTTTTTATTTTTAAAAAACAACAAAATAACCCAAAATAGAATATAAAAACAAAAAGTAAAAACCAACAGTATTTTCATGACTTTAGATCATAATTACACAAACTTTTAACGAGTGGAAGAAGTTGACAAACTGTTTACACATCACAAAATGTCTGCCAGGTCTGTCCATTTACAATGCTTGCATCTCTATTTTGTGATTGTCTAAAAATAACTAAACAAATCACACAAAACCACACAAATAGCCTACAAGCACAAGCATCATATTTATGGACGCTATCCACAAAAAGAACCAAAACGGAAGAACATATTTAGCTGACAGTTATACTTCTGTTTTCTCTTCATTCTCTCATAATATACATATTTTTTATGTTGGTTTGTTTTTTTAGTGTTTCAACACTTTGCAGCAAAAAAACAAGGAGCAATTTTTCTCCTCAAAAGTTAAAATTATTGATATCATTATTACACGGACAGATGTAATTTTTCAGTCACTGTTATGTCCCAATGAAGTTCGTTTGACATTCTTCTCGCTCATGCAGTACATAGATGAATTTCATTTTTAGGGAACAAAAAATTCAGGTGAAGTTCTTATGTCATTCATTAGGACAGTTGTGGTACATTTTACTGGACAAAAACACCTCTTCTTTCCCCTTCAAGCTTAAGTGTCTCGATTATAGTAATACAAATGGCAGACAATCATTATAATAATACATATGGGTCTGAGTTCTGTACAATACAATAATACACAAAATCTGTTATCAAGATATTGCTTTTGGAGACACTTCTCACATTATCCCAGTCTGTATATACATAACTTGGCACTGTACAACTTTCTGTCCTCTTTCTGTCAGTTTCTTTACTCTCTCGTTCTGTCAGTCCATCTTGATAGGACATTTCGGGTCAAAGTTCCATTTTAAACAGAAGCGTTTGAAAAAAAGAAATCTCATCAAATCACACAAATTATTTAAAAGTATTCTCCATGGCAACCAGAACACATTTGAAGAATAAAATGTACAGCTAGAATTCCCTCCCTCCCAACAAATACCCCTCACAGAATATATGAAAATATGACCATCACGATACATTTTATGTTTCCATAATTTCCCATAAAATGTTAATTGCCATCAAGCCCTTAATTTTTTTCTTTTTTTCTTCAAGAATTCTGGCAGATTACTGACACACAAATGTGCATACACACACTCACGCAAGGCAGTCAGGGATCACGGCGTTCTAAGGCGTTACAGTAAGAGCCAGTGTTCCGCCACCTGACTTAGTTAAGCTGGTGAATCAGGTACTTCAGAAAGAGGGGTGAAGTGGACTGCCTCACAAACCGAACAAGACACTTGACTGACCAAAAGCGTACACTCCATCTTCCCAGAGACCACCAGCCATTCTCCCGTCCTTCCTTCTCTGTTCCTATATATATATATATATATATATAAGATAATATACTTATTAACTTGCTTTTCAGACGGCATCATCCAATACTGTGTTAGTGTGTCTCGTTGATACATTACAGAGCGCCAACAATATCCATGGTACCAAAGTGCAGTTGACCAACCTCGTTCCTGCTGCTTCTCTCCTAGTTCATCGTCAACAGTGTATGCTTACTGTACACTGCATAGCCTCTGAGCATAGTTCTGGTACATTAACCCTACGTTTAGTTTGTCATCACCACTTAGTCTCACTAGGGGGCGCCAGTCTCCAGTGTTCTCATTCCCATTTGATGTTGTTTAAAAAAACGAAGTCAATATGAGTCTATGGCTGTATGCCACAGCCATGTTCAGTACCACTTTGTTCCTTTATTTTGCTCATCAAAAATAATTGACTCAAGGTTGCACTGATGAGCCATGTATGGATAATGTGACACCTATGTAATTGTCTCTCTGTCCCAAGTAACAGGGCCGTCTTTGATGAATATATGTTCAATGCGCATTTTTAAGTGCATGGGGTACATTTTCCTATGTAAAAAAATTAAAAATAAAATATGCATTTGCATTGTACTTCAATAAGTCTGGGTCCACCCTCCTGAGAAGTCCTTGGGTCCCCTACAAAACCGTTATCAATGATCACGACTGCTGAGTGCAATGCTTCAAACCGTTTATTTGTTGAGTTGTTTCATCACTTGAGATGAAAGGTTGGGGAAGAGGGGACACCACCCGAAGGGGGGTCAGAGAAGGGGACCAACCTTTTCACTTTGTGGTCACCTTCTCTTTGTAAATGTCGTCTTCCCTCTTTCCATTTCCCCCCCACCTCTCCCAAGTAAATGAAAGGGGAATGTGCTTGCCAGGTAAGTGGCAACATCATTTTCTAACCACAAAGTCTCCAAATCCAAGTGTCCGTCTACGTAATCGCCGTCCTGACCCCTCCTCTAGAAGATAAGTGACATCTATGGCTGTTGGAAGAAGAGAGAGAAGTTACCAAACACCAATGACACATTAAGTTACCTGTCCGATATTTCCCCCTCATCAATTCAACAGTTTCCATTCTTCATCAAACCACCCCTCTGTCGTAATACCCGTTTCCTCATTGCCTGCTCACCGTTCTTATTGGGTGTTCTGTGTAGCAGATCCAGCAGAATCTTGTTTAGCCGATCCCTTTGCGCCTCCCTCCTGGCCCAGTCCGGAGTGATGGAGGGGTGGAGGGAAGAACATGGAGGAGGAGCTTCCAGCACGTCAACTCCTCTCTCTGCCCTTACCTTCCTCAGCCCCTATGCTCCTCTACCTCCTGCCCCGCCTCCTCCTTTCTCCCTCCCTTTGGCCCATCTGGCCCGTGGTTGGGCAGCGGTAGGGAGTGTGGTTCTTCATGGCAGTGTCCATGTCCCCGCACCACTCTTCCATTTTCACTCTCGGACGGAAGTCGTCGCATGGGGAAGCGTCGTTCCTCACAGGCCCTCCAACTGCTTTGGGCGCTCGCGCTTCCAGGGCGAAACGCCCCCGTTGCTTCTTGTAGTTGTCCGGAACGTAGTGCGTGCTTGTGGCGAGGTGGTAAGGAACAAAGGCGCTTTTAATTGATACAAGTGCTCATACGGACTTCGTTTTGGATTATTAACAATTTGGTTTACTTAATTGTGTATAAGCTGGACCCCAAACTTCTCTCTTAGGATAACCCGTTTATGCTGGCAGCGTATTTGAAAACTGGAAAATATGTGCAAATTTTCAAACGGCCTCTTAATCAATTTTTGCTCTTACAATATGCATATTATTATGTACTAATTGATAGAAAACAGTCTTCTAGTTTCTAAAACGTGTTTAAATTATTTCTCTAAGTGCGGAACAGAACAATCTTACAGCCCATTTCCTATTCCGGAAGTGAGATTCCAAAAATCGATGTCGCTTTTCAAGCCCTTGTCCTATAAAAGGGCATGTGGCACTCTAGGACTGTAGAAACACGTCATCGCCTTCTCTGGGTGTCATGCGGAAGTGAGAGGGAAGAAATGTAGTGATTATCTTCGTGTCAGGGGTTGTATACAACCTTCTTGGAGTGAGAAGGTGCGCACTTTAATTTTTTGGAAGGCGCGAAGTTGGGATCTGGAGGACCTCCTGGAAAAACCGTCGTTATAGGTGAATATGATCTCTGGCCTTCGATTTTATTTGATACATGTCACAATATCATCCTAAAGTACTGTTTTTCAATATACTTTAATTATATTTCTTTGAAATTTATGGACTTTAGAGGTGATGCGTCGCAAGATGGGTTCGAAGAACGAGAGGTTAGCAACGCACGGCCAGTGTGCTTGCTAATTCTGAGGAAATCGTTCGTTATGGATCCAAATAAAGTCGGTTCTGAACAAAGACCCTTGGAGAACAATTTCTTGATGAAGATCAAAAAAGATAAGGACCAATTGGGATGCTATTCATATATATATTGTCGAATGTCTATCCCTAGCGTTGGACTAGGAATCAATTGCTAGCTGTGGTTGTTAGCTATTGTAGTTAAGCTTAAGTTATAACGACTATATTTGTGTTTTCGCTGTAAACACTTCAAAAATCGAATATTGGCTGTATTGCGCAAGATATGTTTGTTTTCATTAGCTATTCCACCATATATTTGTTCTGAAATGTTTTATGATGAGTAATTAGGTAGTTGACGTTGGTGTCTGTATTTACTCTGGCTACTCCCATGCGATTTCTGACCTGTAGCTATGATGGTAGCAGTAATGTAAAAACTGATTTATAGCTCAAATATGCAATTTTTTCGAACAAACATAGATTTATTGTGTAACATGTTATAGGACTGTCATCTGAGGTAGTTTTTTCTGGTTATTTAGGTTGGTTCTTAGGTTGGTTTAGGTTAGTTAGGTCTTGTGCATGCTACTTGCATCTACGTTGTGCGTGAAAAATGTCTGTGTCTTTTTATTTGGTGGTGAGCTAACATAATATATGTGGTGTTTTCGCTGTAAAACACTTCAAAAAATCGGAATATTGGTCTATATTCACAGATATTTGTTCTTTCATTTAGCTATCCACCATATATTGAATTCTGAATGTTTTATGATGTGTAATGGGTAGTTAGTTTTGACGTTGGTGTCTGTATTTACTCTGGCTACTCCCATGCGATTTCTGACTGTAGCTATGATGGTAGCAGTAATGTAAAACTGATTTATAGCTAAAATATGCACATTTTTCGAACAAAACATAGATTTATTGTGTAACATGTTATAGGACTGTCATCTGAGGTAGTTTTTTCTAGGTTATTTAGGTTGGTTCTAGGTTAGTTAGGTTGGCTTGTGCATGCTACTTGCATCCTACTTGTGCTGTGAAAAATGTCTGTCCTCCTTTTTTATTTGGTGGTGAGCTAACATAAATATATGTGGTGTTTTCTCTGTAAAACATTAAAAAAATCGGACATGTTGGCTGGATTGACAAGATGTTTATCTTTCAAATGCTGTATTGGACTTGTTAATGTGTGAAAGTTAAATATTTAAAAAAAAATAGATTTTGAATTTCACGCTGTGCACTTGAGCTGGATGTTGTCATAGGTGTACCGGCGTCGGGATGACGTCGGGCTGCAGCCATAACAGGATAACTAGCGGTTTGAAAAGAATGGTAGGCACATATCAGTCGCCACTGGTGCACGATCAACCTCTTTGATAAAAACAACTTTGATACACTTCTCTAGTTGCACTCAATTCAAGCCCATAATGGAACCTTATATCAATACTACCTCATCAAACTAGCCTCACTAAAACTACATACGGAAACTTCAATACAAACAACCCCCACCCCTCTTCGACCCTCTTACTGAGAAGTCTCTCTTGGGGGCCAGCCTCTTTGGAAAGTGGTTGAAGGCGTAGGGCTTAGTGCACACGGGGAAGCGGTTGCGGTGGATCTTGTAGAAGAGGTGCGCCGACTTGTCCAGGCGGTAGTCGCAGATGTACACGTCCTGCTCCTTCACTCCTTTCGGCCGCCCTGAAAAAAAAAAAACGCACCACGGGTCAGGCGAGGTAATAATGTGTGTTAGCGCAGTGTTTGTTTTTAACTCCCTTACAAAGTGTGTGTGCGTGCGTGCGTGAGTCTCACCTTTGCAGTAGGTGTAGAGATCGAGGACGCAGCAGGTCCCGACCACGGCCTCCAGAGGGATGATCTCGTAGAGTGGCACACGGAACAGCTCGTTGTGGTAGAAGCGGCGCGAGGGCGAGTGGTGCGTCTCGTGGGGCCTGAAGTAATGATGGCCAAAGGCAAACCTCTCACCCCTACAGGGCACCCACACAAGGAGACAAGAGCGAGTCAGAGGAAAAAAAGACAGCAATGAAATGGCTGATGGTGCTCAGCGCTGGCTCAATGGGGCTCCCCCCTCCCTTACTTTTCACTCTTCCAGAGTTTCTCGATGCGGAAGATGTCTAGCTTGTCTCTGTTGACATGGGACAGGAGACGGTAGGACTGCCTGACTGGCTGTCCCTCTGGGGTGCGTCTGCTGTCCCTCATCAGGTACACACAGTCACCTGGTCAGACAGGTTACATAACATTATCATGATTTTTATTTATACATAATGTTTTTTAAATGACCCCTTTTTTTCTCCCCAATTTCGTAATTACGATCTTGTCTCATCGCTGCAACTCCCCAATGGGCTTGGGAAAGGTTGAGTCATGCGTCCTCCGAAACATGACCGACCAAGCCGCACTTCTTAACACTTGCTCGCTTAACCCGGAAGCCAGCTGCACCAATGTTTCGGAGGAAACACTGTTCAACTGACGACCGAAGTTAGCCTGCAGGCCCCCGGCCCGCCACAAGGAGTCGCTAGAGCTCGATGGGCCAAGTGAAGCCCCCCACGGGCCAAAGCCTCGCCAAACACGGGCGACGCTGGGTCACGGCTGGTTGTGATACAGCCTGGGATCGAACCCCCTTAGTGATGCCGCAACACTGCGATATAGAGCCTTAGACCGCTGTGCCACTCGGGAAGCCGGTATAAGGCACATTTATCACACCCCAAGTTGCTATACAACAATTATTCCACGTGGCAAGCTGTGCAACTGACACAAAAACACACTACAACATTGATGTGGCCTCATACATGGGGTTACATCCGAAATGGCACGCTATTACCTATATAATGCACTACTTTTGACCAGAGCCCTATACTTCTGAGCAGGGCCCTGTTCAAAAGTAGTGCACTATATAGGGCATAGGGTGCCATGGTTATAGTCCCCATCCATACCTTGGTGCAGCAGCAGTTCGTCTCGCAGCAGACAGATGTAGTATATTGAGCCAGACTGGGCGTAGCTGGGCTGGGGCAGCATTGGCACCTCCTGGAGCACCAACGGGACAGGATATGACATCAGATCAAACACGAAGTTGAAACAAAAGACAAAGCATTCCTTTGAAATTACCACCTGTGAGGAGTGGAGTGCCTGAAACAACAATGGCTATGTCCCAAATGGCACCCTATTCCCTGATACATTTACAAGGAGCAATCTGCGATTGGTACATCCATTTTTGGACTTGTAAATTACTGATTATATACCCATTGATTCTTGAAGAATATAACTTATGAAATGCCTTATGAGCTTAGTTCAACTGTCATTCCCTATCAGAAACCAAAATATAAGCAAGTCTTACTCCATTGTTGGTAAGCAATGTAATTGTAAACAAATACTGTATAGCCTCAAAACATGGTTAAAACTGTACATTTGATATCATGGATGCTCAGTCCTTGAATCAATAGCTCTGTGTATACATTTGAGATTGGTTGTACACCCCCATCCCTCCACTGTTTTCCAAATCAGTGGCAGGGTGAAGCTTTCTTAGTTTCAACTGCATATTGCCCCTTTATTTACACTTTCTGTAAAGTGTGTTGTGACTGTTAAATGCACTTATCTTAGTTTTGGGATGTGCATATCACCTTTTTCTTCACTGACTGAACACATCTCTCATGGGCTGTTTCGCAATATGCATACTACCGTGTACGAGCACGCAAATTGAAGCACGGGAGGGTAGGAGAATGAGTTCCAAATCAAAGTATGCGGCGCAAAAGTTTATTGAAATTAATGGCGGCCATTATTTGAGCTCAAGAGGAGAAAATAAACCCAGACTTCGGAATGAGATGTTGCCCATTCACATCTCATATGTTGCCTGATTGCAATATTTTATCTTGATACATTAATAAATACATACAGTACTCATTTTGGCATGTTTACCTGCCTACAATACCCACTTTAGTGTGCGTAGATTGCAAGCCCATTGTAAGTCAATAGAGCGAACTGGCTAGCTAGCTAACCATGAAGTACTGACAGTCATCTATCTACCTTGCATAACATTATCTTTAGGTAGTTTTTGCCTGTTAAACTAGCTGGCTAGTGCAGGTTATTACGTTCAGCGAATGGGGGAGGTGAAGCGTGACGTAATACAGTAGGGGGAGTGCGAGTGCCTCTCAAATGTAATATTTCATCCACACTCATCCTCACAAGAACGCACTCAAGAGAGCGTTCACAAAAAATGCACTCGGAACATGAGTGTGGAGAAGAGTAGTATGCATATTGAGAAACACCCATCGTCTGATAACCCAGCTGTGACCTTCCAGTGGGTTTCTTTGAGGGGTTGGAAGCAAAATTATTTCCCCGATCGTTTCATTCTGAATCATTTACTTTCATTCCACTGTTCTGACCAGCAAAATAAAGTTAGAACCGGTTCGAACACAAAAATAAAGTTACGGTTTATATCATTCCTTTCTGTTCCTTTTTAAACCTCTGAAATCATATATTTAAAAAAAACATTTAGCTCGACATTGAATTACTTCACCAATCAGTGCAGATAGAGCAGCTTGCTATGGAGCGGGCAAGCTATAGTTGTTTACACACATTGGACAGGCAAGGGTGGGGAGCAAGAGAGGGTGGAGGAAGAGGCTTGGCTTGAAGTGCTGGGCATCTTGTTATGACATGCATTATCTGAATCAGGCCCCTCAGAATTATACCTATGCAGGAGTGGCTTTTATGAAGGAACTTTGAATGTCTTTGGCCTTCCCGAGAGTTGGCTTAATGTTGGACTAGAGCTAGTTAGCTAGCTAGCATGTGTGTGTGTGCAGAGAGGCACCAGAAATAAAAACATATCTTACCTTTTTGTAGTTAATAAATCGAATGTGAAATGTGATAACTATAGTATCCTTAACTATCATTGAAAAGGTTAATCTCTCATTAAAAATGTCTCTCCCTAATTTCAGAATCACGCTTGTAACGTCAGTAGGCTACAGTAGTCTATGCTCCGGCGAGGGAGGGGCTGATAGCCTACACACAGACACAGTAGCAAAGATTTTTTTGCTGGCAGCAGACACTGGAATATGTTTCTGAGTGACATAGTGAGGGCTTTGCATAGGTGCTTTGTTGCATTTTTGGTGGGACTGGAAAATGCCCAGAATGTAAAATAACATTATTAACCAGTTCCCATGCTTTTAAAATAACGGTTCTGTTCCGGAATAGTATAGATCACTTTCGTTCCCAGTTCTGATTCCCCCCCCCCCCAAATTTTTTTTTATTGAGTTTTCTGTTCTGTTCCCTGAACTGGTTCCAACTTGTGGTTTCTATAGACCATGGGGTGTGATTAAGATTAGGTTAAGGGGGACAACACTCACCCTGTCCACAGGTCGGGGGTCGCACTGCTCACACAGGTAGTGTTCCACCTCCGCCTCCAGCCGCATGCAGTCAAAGTGCTGCCACACCTGAGAGACAGACGCATCACCGTTTACCCTGACACTACAATCACAGCCAAAACTAACGCTAACAATATATTAGACTACCACACTTAGTAATCTTTCCCACAATCAACTCGTGCTCTCAAAAACATTGCTTCCACTGACAGGAACAAACACTCGCCATTCACTCAGAATCATCAGGCAAGTACCACTACATTCAACTAGCCTGGAATCCAAACTGTATATTGCCTCATGGATTCAGTAAGGAACTGATATTCAGTTTTATCCATATTCAGTTAGGCTAACATTCAACAACAGGTTAAACTTCAACAACACAACTCGGAGCCTGCAATGTTAGGCTGTGTCCCGCGATCTCTTACCATGCACTTCTCACACTGGATCATCAGGCCCTCGTCCTTGTACATGCCGCAGATGCAGCGGATGATGTCATCGTCCTTGTCGTGTGAGCCCGGCCAGCCCCCTCCGTGGTGGTGGTGATGATGGGCATGGTCTCGCTCCAGCGAATCCGAACTGTCCGCTTCGCTGGCTGTTTCTCCGACGATTTCGTCAATCTGGACAGCGGCTTCATGGCGCGCGCCGTAGTAGGCCTTCCTCAGCCGGCACACGTCCCTCCCTACTGACGACTTCCGCCCGTAGTATTTCTGCTAGGATGGAGGGAGCATAGGGCAATGACGTTGAGAATTTGGAAAATACAGTTTGTGTGTTGTAAAGTCGAGTAAAAGACCAGCTTACGCCACAGCAACCTAAACAAGTTCGACCAGACTTCCAGAATCCCACTTAGAATTCTAAGCCCCTGCAAAATTATACATTTTCAGACAGATAGCAACAATGGCAAGAAGCTGCCATGTGGGGAATCGTGGCTCGTATCAGCTTGTTGTGCCTTGTTATTGATACCATGTCTTCTTTTGAGACGTTTTGACTCGTCACGTCTATGCTAATATTTGGTAGCTAGCTAACCACCAACTGTAATGGTGTATTTGGGAGACAAGTGCTCATTGTGCAAATGTATGCATATTTTCAATAATGATTTGGAGAGGAAATATAGTTTACATGTTATCAACACTACTTTGATTCTAAAGCCAAACCCGACTGTTTTGATCCACGGTTGCGCACACATTGGGTTTTGTTGCTAAATAACCCACCTGTCTATAGGGTTGAGTACCCTTCAAAGGATTTGAGTGGCACTCACACAGCCTCCACACAACACAAATGTAAAAAAGAGTCCTCTGTGTGTAGGTGTGTGTAAAAAAAAGTCCTGTGTTTAGGTGTGTGTGTAAAGGATCTGTGGCTGTATATATCCAATAAGGAGGAGGGTTGAGGGAGACCCACCTCTGCGTTGCGGAACACTTTGAGCATGTCAGTGTCAAATGCCTCCACGGTCTTGTAGTGCCCTGTGGTGATTTGCTTCTCAATGGTACTCAGGTCCAGCGGGTCTGACACCTTCTCATAGTACTGCGTGTTCCTGGGGTCACACACAAACACGAGTCATGGGGTGAGAGTCAAAACTGTGCCTCTTGTCTCATGAATCCAAACATGATCGTTATCATGTTTGGATTCATGAGACAAGAGTGTTGGATAACACACAAAGCGTTGCACAACACACCTACATACAGTAAACATCGGTGAAAGATTCTTCTCTTCTGTCTCTGCTGCTAAAGCCAATTTCTACCACTCTAAATTCCAAGCATCTGCCTCTAACCCTAGGAAGCTCTTTGCCACCTTCTCCTCCCTCCTGAATCCTCCTCCCCCTCCTCCCCCCTCCTCCCTCTCTGCTGATGACTTCGTCAACCATTTTGAAAAGAAGGTCGACGACATCCGATCCTCGTTTGCTAAGTCAAACGACACCGTGGGTTCTGCTCATAACTTGCCCCTACCCTGTGCCTTTGGACCTTTTCCCCCCTCGTCTCTCCAGATGAAATCTCCGCGTCTTGTGACGGCCGGCCCGCCTCAACAACCTGCCCGCTTGACCTCTATCGCCCTCGCTCCTTCTTCTCCAGACAATTTCGGAGACCTTCTCCCTTACCGTCACTCGCTCACTCACTCATTCCTTGACCGCTGGCTACGTCCCTTCCGTCTTCAAGAGAGCGGAGTTGGCACTCCTTACTGAAAAAAAACCTACACTCGATCCCTCCGATGTCAACAACTTACAGACCAGTATCCCTTCTTTTTTTCTCTGCCAAAACTCTATGAACGTGCCGTCCTTGGCCAGTCTTCCTGCTAATCTTCTCAAAGATGACCTTCTTGAAATCCAAATCAGTCGGTTTCAGACTAGTCATTACTGAGACGCCTGCTCTTCTCTGTGTCACCGGAGGCGCTCCGCACTGCTAAAGCAACTCTCTCCCCTCTGCTCCTCATCCTTCTAGAACCTAAGTCGGGCTGCCTTTGATACTGTGAACGCATCAGATCCTGCTCTCCACCCTTCTCCGAGCTGGGCCATCTTTCCGGCGCGGCCCACGCTTGGATTGCGTCCTTACCTGACAGGTCGCTCCTACAGGTGGCGTGGCGAGAATCTGTCTCCGCAGCCACGTGCTCTCACCATGTGGTCCCCAGGGCTCTGTTCTAGGCCCTCTCCTATTCTCGCTATACCGCTAAGTCACTTGGCTCGTCATATCCTCACATGGTCTCCTCCTATCATCTGGCTATGGCAGACGAACACAATTTAATCTTCTACTTTTCCCCGCTCTGATAACCAGGTGGTGAATCGCATCTCTGCATGTCTGGCAGACCATATCAGTGTGGGGGGGGATTGACGCGAAAAATCCAACCACCTCAAGCTGAAAACCTCGGCAAGACAGGAGCCTGCTTCCTCACGGGGAGGCTGCCCGTTCCATGATCTCGCCATCGACGGTTGAACAATCCTGTGTCCTCCTCCCAGAAGTGCTGAAGAAGCCTTGGCGTGATCCTGGACAACCCCTGTCCGTTCTCAACTAACATCAAGGCGGTGACCTAACAGTTCCTGTAGGTTCATCCGCTCTACAAACATTCGCAGAGATAACGACCCTGCCTCAACGCAGGAAGCGGCGCTAAGGTCGTAAATGCCAAGGCACTTGTCAGTCTCCCTCTGGATTACTGCAACTCGCTGTTGGCTGGGCTCCCTGCCTGTGCATTTAAACCCCCTACAACTCATCCAGAACGCCGCAGCCCGTCTGGTGTTCAACTTTCCCAAGTTCTCTCACGTCACCCCGCTCCTCCGCTCTCTCCACTGGCTTCCCAGTTGAAGCTCGCATCCGCTACAAGACCATGGTGCTTGCCTACGGAGCTGTGAGGGGAACGGCACCTCCGTACCTTCAGGCTCTGATCAGGCCCTACACCCAAACAGGGGCACTGCGTTCATCCACCTCTGGCCTGCTCGCCTCCCTACTCTGAGGAAGTACAGTTCCGCTCAGACCCAGTCAAAACTGTTCTGCTGCTCTGGCACCCAATGGTGGAACAAACTCCCTCACCGACGCTCCAGGATGGCGGGAGTCAATCACCACCTTCCGGAGACACCTGAAACCCCACCTCTTTAAGGAATACCTAGGATAGGATAAAGTAATCCTTCTAACCCCCCCCCCTTAAAAGAGTTAGATGCACTATTGTAAAGTGGTTGTTCCACTGGATATCATAAGGTGAATGCACCAATTTGTAAGTCGCTCTGGATAAGAGCGTCTGCTAAATGACTTAAATGTAAATGTAAAGAGCTAGCATGCACACACAAACAAACAAGCAAATACATACCGCTTTCTTGAGGGTAGGTTTACCAGTGGAGCAGCAAGGGTCTGACCAGCTGAGTCTATGGAAAGAGAGATTATCTTCAGCAGAGTACCTTCTACTTTTATAGTGCATAAATATACTCAGGGAAAAATGAGTCTGCACACTTGAATCAGATCTACAACAGCAGATGTTTGTAGAAGCAAAAGCCAAACAGGTAAGCCAGTAGTAGTGGTCAGTACACGCACATGGACTGAGTCCTGTTGAGACTGGGTTGCGTTACACAGAAGTGTTGACTTTGTCATGTCTTTGCCATTTGACCAGCAGTTTCTCTGAAGGCACCAGGGATGTTTAGAGACTAGGAAGTTCATGGGAAGTGTAACGTCTGCGTCCAGCTCACACTCCCAAACACGTAGATCCCCAGAACTCTGACCACTTTCCATCTCACTGTCCAGATCCCAATCACCGGAATTCTAATCACCTGTTCACACACCTGCATGTCATCATCCCACAATATTTAGTTCAGTTCCTTGCACCTCATCACTGTGAGGCATTGTTTGTTTTGAGACACACTTCTCTCGGAGCACTGGTTTTTCCCGTCCTTCACTCCTGCCGTGTAGGATAGTTTTTGCCCGCCTCACTCACAACGCCTATTCCCTGCCTGTACTGTTGCCATTTTTGGACCTACCGTGTATGACCTTCTGCCTGCCCCTGGACCCAGCTACCTGCCTTCTCCTAAGGTCCCTTCCAATAAACACCTGCTGCTCCCTGCGCTTGAAACCAGCTCTCTGTCTCCTATCGTGTTCAATACAGGAAGGAGTTCAGTGTGTGCGCAAGTTTTAGAGTAAGTGATCGAGAGAGTGTGAGTGTGTGTATGCTGGAGGGGTGGTTGGTGTTTACAGGGAAGGCTGCACACACCCACACACACACACGCGTACACACAAAGCTCTGCCATCCCTTACAGCAGGGTTCCCCAACTGGCGGCCCGTGGGCCAAATCTGGCCCGCCAGCAATACTATTTGGCCTCACAAAGCCCCCCCAAATAATTATGAATATTTTTTTTAAAATGATAATATAACAATATCGGGCCTGACATGCAAAAATTCCAAAATGCAATGTTCCAAGAAGGAAGTTACACTACCTAAATAAGGCAAAAGTTACATATTAACTTAATTCATGAGGAGAGAGAATGCAGGAGACGGTCAACTAATAAAGCAGGCATTTTATAGGGAGCCGCTGAAACGTAAATCTGCAAACGCAGCGCAATCAATAGGAGGTGAACAGCGCCTGGTGCTGAAAATATACAGTACCAGTCAAAAGTTTGGACACACCTACTCATTCAAGGGTTGTTATTTGTAGAATAATAGTGAAGACATCAAAACCATGAAAAAACACATATGAAATCATGCAGTAACCAAAACAGTGTTAAACAAATAATATATTTGAAATTCATCAAAGTAGCCACCCTTTGTCTTGATGACAGCTTTGCACACTCTTGGCATTCTCTCAACCAGCTTCATGAGGTAGCCACCTGGAATGCATTTCAATAAACAGGCGTGCCTTGTTAAAAGTTAATTTGTGGAATTTCTTTCCTTCTTAATGCGTTTGAGCCAATCAGTTGTGTTGTGACAAGGTAGGGGTGGTATAAAGAAAATCGCCCTATTTGGTAAAAGACCAAGTCCATATTATGGCAAGAACAGCTCAAATAAGCAAAGAGAAACAACAGTCCATCATTACTTTAAGACATTAAGGTCAGTTAATCTGGAAAATTTCAAGAACTTTTAAAGTTTCTTCTAGTGCAGTTGCAAAAACCATCAAGCGCAATGATGAAACTGTCTCTCATGAGGACCGCCACAGGAAAGGAAGACCCAGAGTTACCTCTGCTGCAGAGGATAAGTTCACTAGAGTTACCAACCTCAGAAATTGCAGCCCACATAAATGCTGCACAGAGTTCAAGTAACAGACACATCTCAATATCAACTGTTCAGAGGAGACTGCGTGAATCAGGCCTTCATGGTTGAATCGCTGCAAAGAAACCACTACTAAAGGACACTAATAAGAAGAAGAGACATACTTGGGCCAAGAAACACGAGCAATGGACATTAGACCGGTGGAAATCTGTCCTTTGGTCTGATGAGTCCAAATTTGAGATTTTTGGTTCCAACCACTGTGTCTTTGTGAGACAGAGTAGGTGAACGGATGATCTCTGCATGTGTGGTTCCCACCATGAAGCATGGAGGAGGGTGTGTGATGGTGCTTTGCTGGTGACACTGTCAGTGATTTATTTCACTTAACCAGTATGGGTGGCTACCATAGACTTATACACCATTTTATTGATCCCCAATCCTTAGGTAAAGCTGTACAGTGCGATATGAAGGTCAATACACACAATATGCTGACTGGGGAGGTGATTTCACACAGTCACAGTCCTGCGATAAGAGCTACAACGCTAGTATTTGCGTAAACTCTTCACAGTTGTGTTCTGTAGGTGTCATTCCAACCTGGTTTAACATTATCTAGTCTAAATATGGCATAATTCCACCAATTGTAAACTTCTGCATCACGTTCAAAAAGGTACTTTTATTTTGAAGGCAAACCGCAAAGTCCACTATTGTGCCTAATCCTTATTGTGGCTAGCATCACAACACATAGCCGGTTCGGTGGAGCCTCACTAGCCAGATGACGCTAGCTGGTTGCTTATAACATTAGCTTTGGGCAACAGGGTTAAGTAACTGGATAGCTATTTATTTTCATGAACTGAAGTTCAATTTCAATAGGCGAACAACAAGTGGCTACCTAGCTAATACTTACTCACAATGATTCCTAAATCATTGCTAAGAATGAAAATGACTGCAGTTTCTACTGGCCATTGTTTTCAGGCTGGTTGTATTGGTGCTAGCTAGGTACCAAGCTAAAGGTAGCTACCTACCCCAGAAGTTGCGGTCAAACAAATAATGCTTTATTACCAACGTGGTATTGTAAACACATTGTTCGTGGCCGGTGTTTGCTTGTTTGCAGCTTTGACAGTGCTACTGATAGTAGTGGTGGCGCTTGGCTTGCACGTGCAAATTCAGTACTGTAGCTAACTTGTTATGCAAGTGTTGAACAGCAACAGATGGAGAAAAACTACACCAGTCGAGTAACTAACTTCAACAATAATCTTCATTTTAATTTGACTTTACAAACAAACAACAAAAGGGCTTCATTGTAGTCTATTTCATCCGAGCCTAGGCCTATATAAAATAACTTAACTGGCTAAGGTAGGCTATGAGGCTTAACAACACCTTCCACAATAAGAAAATATATGGCCTAATAGAAGCAGGATTTCTTTTGTTATTAGCCCTAATTACAACTGTAACTGGTCAAAAAGGTAGCATCCTACATAAAACAATAATTGAAAGAAAAAATGTCGATGTCTGTGTCTGAATGTCTGTATTGGGATAGCCTGCTCCTGTAAAGACAGAACAAACAGAAAATACTGTCAGCTTGAGAACTAAATATCCTTGGATAGGCACTCACAATAAGCTAGTATTTACTAAACTACAGTCATATAGGCCACTAAGTTACTTACTGTACCTAATGTGAAAAGTTGCATTTCCCCTCGGACACGATCTTGTGGATGTCGAGTGAGATGGATGAGATTTTGATGCGCAGGCAGTCCTCGATTGACTTAAGTGAAAGCCGGAAAGCCGAGTCTATATTATGTTCATAGAGGAAAACGAGGACTCGCATGTGTAAATCGATCCAAACATTGTTAGCACATAAAATGCAAGTTTCTTTATTGTGCTGTATTCCTCTGAGCATGCCACCCAAAACGCACACAAGGACTCGGCACTACTACTGATCGCATCCCTGATTTGGCTCGATATCTGGAATTCAGTTTGAATTGCGGCCTCATCCAGCGACGGTATTGTTTTCTTAGCAAGGGAGGAGTATTCTCCACCTGGGCGGACTGTGAGAGGATCACGTACAAACGCAATGATATCCTTGGGCATGCTGTAGTCTTCAAATCTGGTGGAGAAGTTGTCCCTCAGCTGCTTGATGAAATCTTCCATCACCTGTGTGACAATGCTGCGGCCTGGTCCCTCTGCCTGTTGTTTCTTCAGTGTGCTGAAGTGCAGTAGCCTTCCAGATGACAAGTCTAAATCGAACAACTCAAGCTTCCTAGTAAAGGCATCAAGTTTTTCCACCATCTCCACAGGGGTTTTCCTTCTTCCTTGTAACTGCAGATTTAACCCGTTTAAGTGACAGAATGTCAGCCCAAAAATCTGTGTGTGTAGCTTGCAGTTAACGCTTCAACCTTTCTGCTTCGGGCCACTTGAAAGTTCCATGCTTAGATTAATAATGACTTCTGAGATTGAACTATTGGCAAACAGTGACATTTTCATTGCAAATAAGACACACTGGCTTCGCATTGGGAAAAGATGGTAAGATGAACGCATATCTCTCTGTACATTCTTCCCTGAAACCTAGATGTTCCTTATCTACCTTTCTTTTGATACTATTGATACAAGCTAATGGATCTGAACGAATGTTGATGTAAAAAAAAGTAGTGTAGCCTACAGTAGGCTAGTAGACCTGTTTTTCCCCACCAATCAACGCACAGAAAAATATACATTTTTTTATTTATTGAGACATGGTGATTTTATTTCGCGTATTTAGATCAAAATTATTATGGTATGGTCACTTTGTATTATGTACAAATCAGATGTGTTAAAAATGTTGTTCAATTTGTAGTGTAGGCCAATTAATTGTGCTAATATTATATCCCGTCAGTGTAAATAAGAAATTTACTTGTCTAGTTAAATAAAGGTGTGTGAGCGTGTTGCATGTGTGCGCGAGCGCAAATGTGTGTATGTGTGTCACTGACCCTTGTAGCTGGTGATCATGTCACAGATCTCCTTGAAGATGTGCGCCAGGCGGGCGGTGCGGGTGACCTCCGTGTTCTCCTCGGCTGCCGCCAGCCTCCGCGTGCGCACCGACCGCGACGTCTGCAGCGCCGAGAACTGTGTCAGGAACACGTCTGCGATGACAAAGGGACACACGCACAGAGCGATTGAGTCGACAAGCCATCACAAACACTCCCCTTGACGCCACATACAAAAAACAGCATTCATATTCCGGATTTAACTGGGGTTTCTCCGAAAAGCTTTGTAGCACTAACGTCATCATAAGTCTATTGTAGGGAAAGGATGAAATATTATCTTAGTGCTACAAAGCTTTTGGGAAAACTTACCCCGGGCACATTCCTGCATATAAAAATATACTGAGCAAAAATATATTTCAACGATTTTACTGAGTTATATGAACTGTAAGGAAATCAGCCAATTGAAATACATTCATTAGGCCCTCATCTCTGGATTTCACATGACTCGGCATGGGCCAATCAGAATCAGTTTTACCCCACAAAAGGGCTTTATTACAGACAGAAATACTCCTCAGTTTCATCAGCTCTCCGGGTGGCTGGTCTCAGACGAGCCCGCAGGTGAAGAAGCCTGATGTGGAGGTCCTGGGCTGGCGTGGTTACACGTGGTCTGTGGTTGTGAGGTCGGGTTGGACGTACTGCCAAATTCTCAAAAACAATGTTGGAGGCGGCTTATAGTAGAGAAATGAACATTCAATTCTCTGGCAACCACTCTGGTGGACATTCCTGCAGTTAGCCTGCTGTCAGGTGGACACCTGTCAGGTGGATGGTTATCTGGGCAAAGGAGAAATGCTCACTAACAGGGATGTAAACTAATTTCTGCACAAAATGTTTGACATTTTGGGGATATTTTATTTCAGCTCATGAAAAATGGGACCAACACTTTACCTGTTCATATTTCTGTTCAGTATAGAATGATTATTCTATTCAGTCTAGTTCTGTTTTGCTGCACATGTGGGTCTCACACACCTTTGACTCCTCACAGACACAGACACACACACACACACACAACACAAAAACACACAACACAACCACACACACAAACACACACACACACACACACACACACACACACACACACACACACACCTGACTTGATGTTCCCGTCGTCGCGGATGACTCCTCCCCAGCGTGTGTAGATGGACAGGCCGCCACTGGCCTCCCTCTCGCTTCCCTCTTTAACAGTCTCTGCTTCTCCTCATCTTCTCCCAGTTCCTCAGTAGGAACACACAGTGCTTGAGCACGAAGTTCCTGAGCCACAGAGAGAGAGAGTGGTGAGTTGTGTGTGTTCTGTTGGCGTGGGTATGTGTGTGTGAAGGGCGGTGGGGTGTGTTTGGCACGTGTGCTGTGTGTGTACCTCTCTCTGTTGGACATGGGTTTCATAAGAAGGTGGGGATAAAACTTGCTGCTGTCACTTGAATCCTCCTCCTTGGAAAAGAGAAGAGGGGGAGAGTTAGAGATAAAGGAGTACTGATCCTATGCTGCTGTCACTTGAATCCTCCTCCTTGGGAAAGAAAGAGGGGGAGAGTTAGAGATAAAGGAGTACTGATCCTATGCTGCTGTCACTTGAATCCTCCTCCTTGGGAAAGAAGAAGAGGGGAGAGTTAGAGATAAAGGAGTACTGATCATATGCTGCTGTCACTTGAATCCTCCTTGGGAAAGAGAAGAGGGGGAGAGTTAGAGATAAAGGAGTACTGATCCTATGCTGTTGTTCAGTCCAGCCCTCTCACTATTCAAGTCCATTGTGTCATTTTTTTTATCGAACCTTCCACCTCACAAAAAGCTCCTTTGATACAAAGAACACTCTGTTCTACATACACAGTGCCCTTAAAATAAACTTAGCCGCTCTCTAGGTTATAGAGCTAAAGACATGGCAAAAACTTGACTGATTTAGGACCAGAGTACAATTTCTTTGCCTATAGGCTCCAATAAAACGCTGTCGTTAAAACATTTGATGACGGTAAATATCAAAGACCCATTGTAGCGGCGTAGCAAGACACCTGATATAACATTTCCTCTAGTTCTCTCTCCTTACACGCACTCGTTTTTTCAGCTGGTGCTTGGACTTGCGTTTCTCCTTGAGTCGACCCAGCCGCCGTGCCCCGCTGTCTTTCCAGGCATCCCGTTGATTCGCTGGCTTTTCCCTCCGATGATCCCCGGCAGCCCTCTGAGCCACATTTACACACTTGCTGTAGAGAGAGTGAGAGCGAGAAGAGAGAGAGAGAGAGAGAGAGAGCGAGAGCGAGTAGAGAGAGAGCGAGAGAGAGGGAGTAGAGAGAGCGAGAGAGAGGGAGTAGAGAGAGAGAGGGGGGGGAGTAGAGAGAGGGGAGTAGAGAGAGCGAGGGGAGTAAAGAAAGAGAGGGGAGGAGAGAGCGAGGGAGTAGAGAAAGAGAGGGAGTAGGGAGTAGAGAGAGCGAGGGGGAGTAGAAGAGAGGGGAGTAGAGAGAGAGAGATGGGAGTAGAAAGAGAGGAGATGGGAGTAGAGGAGAGATGGGAGTAAGAGAGAGAGAGAGGGGAGTAGAGTAAGCGAGGGGAGTAGAGAGAGAGAGGAGTAGAGTAAGAGAGGGGAGTAGAGAGAGAGAGAGAGCGAGAGAAGTAAGCAGCAGTAGAGGGGGGATGAAAGGGGAGAGAAGTTCAAGGTAAGAGGTGACACAGGTAAAGGAATGTGAAGTGTGTGCCAAAAACAGGAAAAGGGAACGGTGTGGGAAAATTGAGATCGAAACCCAAACCCAGTGGAGTGTGCTCTTGAATGCTAAAACGACCAAGATAGATTTTTTGCCGCGGCACAAACAGATCTGGAACAAGGCTAAATTGAGGCTGTAACTGGGAGTGGATCGGGGGAAATGGTTAATGTGCCGCCACACCCACCTGCTCTTCGGTGTTGAAGGAGTGGAAGTTGTAGTCGTAGGTGAGCTCCGTGCCGCTGCTCATGTCCTTGAGGGCAAAGAGGCCGATCCTGTACACCCCATTCACCGACCTGCAGGAGTAACAGACACGAGGGAAGAAGAGTGAGGAGGGAGAACTCAGATTTGCCCAGGCAGGCTATGAAATGGCTACCCGGACTATTTGCATTGTGTGCCCCCCCCAACCCCTCTTTTTACGCTGCTGCTACTCTCTGTTCATCATATATGCATAGTCACTTTAACCATATCTACATGTACATACTACCTCAATCAGCCCGACTAACCGGTGTCGGTATGTAGCCTCGCTCCTTTTATAGCCTCGCTACTGTATATAGCCTGTCTTTTTACTGTTGTTTTTACTTCTTTACCTACCTATTGTTCACCTAATACAGGCTCTAACCAATAGTGCAAAAAAAGTAAGTAAGCATTTCATTGTATTTGGCGCACATGACAAATAAACTTTGATATGATTTGAACTTGAGCATAGGGCACAGCCAGAGCATAGGGCTCTGGTCAAAAGTGCACTATACAGGGAATAGGGTGCCATTTCGGGAGCACACTTTTTTAATCTCTCTGCACGGTACAACCGTGTAGGCTGCACTTTGCTGTATAATATACTCTTTCTGGGAGCACAAAAGGCAGTTTCAGCACATTGTCTAGGGGCACTAATACAGCTGTGTCCAAGGCCCCAGCTACAACGTCGTATAATCGCTATTCTGTGACAAGATGGAGGACTGGCCTCACGCTGGAAAAGCTCTATCCCTGTAGAATCTCTTATTCGAGGCCCACGCCACAACACCCCACAGCACTACAGAGAGACAGTTGTTAGATCGGTGTGTCCTAGTTTACTCACTGGACGTTCAAGAAGGAAAACAGGTGTCTTTTCTCAAAGGTCCTTAACCGTTTTTACGGTCTGTGTTCAAGCCCTTTTGGGGTTAACAAAACTTTTAACAATAAAGAAGCTTTTTATTAACTTCAACTGTCCTCCAAGAGTTGCTGAAATTCCTCTTCACTTAAACGGTGGGTTTAACATGTTGAGGTCCTCCTGTTTTACTTACTTTCAATATCGTAACCTTGGTTTAACTTGTGTTCTACCTTTCATGTATTATTCCTTGTAAAAAAATAACAAGCTTTATAGACACTTAGTAAAACGTACCATTGTGTGTTATTAACAGACTGTCTTCTGTACTAGAGGTGGTGTTCTGGACATTAGCCTAAGGACTTTCAATGGAGAATATCCATTGAACATGCTTTTCAGTAAGTAGCAAGTGCGCAACCATGTCGGTTGGCTTGGTCTGTGTCCAGGAAACCATTCCTAGGTGAACCCCAAACACTACTAGAGTTGAACTGTGTGGCTAAGTTGGTAGAGCATGGGGGCTTTTAATGCCAAGGATTGCAGGTTCTATTCCCGCTCAGACGGTCTGGATAAAAGCGTCTGCGAAATGGCATGTTGTTGTACTATTAGTAGTAGTCCTACTAACTTACCACTTCTGCATCTCACAGTTGGGTTCACAGCTGTGGTTGATGAAGCGAGCCTCGTTGCCCATCCGGTAGCTGTCGATCACCATGCCGCTGTCCAGGTTCAGACAGTATTGGCCGCTGTGGGCGAAGTACTGCTCCATCATGCGACTTCTACAGGACACACAGAGGGGGGAGAGAGAGGGACATTAGAAGACATGGATATGAGAATATAAAGCAGAGTTTAGGAATACAGATGAACTCCATAGAACCATTCAAAATGCCCACAAAAATAATAGTGATTTAACATGAAAGAATAATACATTTGGCGGCGAATCCTTGCTAACTTCCACTTAAGGATGCGTTCGTAAATTCGCTCTGGCTATCTACTCCCGATTTCAGAGCATTCTCGTCTGAGTGTGCCAGAGCGCAGAATAACTGATGAATTTACGAACGCTCAACACCCGTTGAATATGGCCGGTGTCAGTAAACCTCTGCAAAAAAAGCATTATTAAATTGTTGCCAGGAGCACAGTTACAGTCCCCAACGCTCAGGATAACGTAACACCCTAACCAGCTCTGCTAGGTCGAGAAAAATGGTCAGAGTGAGGTGTTTGTCTGGAAGTAGCTAGCAAGTTAGCCAAAATTAGCCAGTTAGCTTGGGTGCTTGACTGGCATTGTGAGGTCAGAACGCTCGGATCAGCCAGAGCGTCTAGTGTGCGCTCTGAACGATCTGAGGAGGAAACGCTCTGAATTTACGAATGGACAATCTGACAACGCTCTGGATTTACTAATGCCTAGAGCGCACTCTGGCACTCCAGAGTGAATTTACGAATTCAACCCTAAGTTGAATTTTCACATAGTTATAAATTGATGTCAATGGGAGACTAAGCGCTCTATTTTCAACTGGCACTAAGGAGGCGCAAGTGTCAAACGCACGTTACCTGACCTGTCTAAGATCAGTGGTCTTGCGTTGAAGTGGGAGGGGTGCCAATTGTTAAGTTCATGTTTTAAGTATCCCTATATTTATGCTAAGTATCCCTATATTTATGCTATTACGGGGCTATCACTCAGTCAAGAGTGCGCCTGCGCAGGGAGTCTTGTTGTTGATGGACCTAGCCTGGAGTGGAATGGCTACCTTGTAGTATGTTCATATAGTATAGTAAACTTTGTTAAACTGGAACCTTGTCGTTGTGTCATTTCGAGTTAACACCAATATCCTCCTAACAATTCAGTCCTCCACCATATCAACGACAGATTCTTTATAGAGAATGTAGGGGGYGGGGGGGGGGGGGGMMTAATGGGGAGTCTATCAGTCTATACATCTACATTATATATAGATCTTTTTTTTTTAAACACTACACGCATGTAGGGGAGACACTGGATACAACTGACAGGAGCCTCCTATTCTGTATAGAAGTTTGAACGTTATGCATTTGAAGACATTTAGGCCTACATGTGCACACAGTGCCATGGAAAGCCCAGCCTATCAATAATGGGTTTGGCTCATGAGATTGCTTTGAAATACATATGAATCACCAAAGCTTTATCGAAAGATCAAGTTTGGGAGGAGCAAAACAATGAGCCGATATCCCCCTTTTAATTATTGTTTTAGCCAGATTTCATTATTATTTTGGATGTGCGTAAAAGCCTCCATAGTCTACCTTAATATTATATGCCCACGGGGAGCAATTATGGTGCTTGTAACTGTATTTAGACAGAGCCTATTTAAAACCAGTTGTTTTGTTTTGATTAGAATTTGTGTCACATCTACTCACGCCACCGGTCCTGGGATCCATCATTACACACACCTGGCATCAATCATTACGCACACCTGCACGTCATCATCAGACACACCTGTACTCCAGTACCTCACTTATTACTGGGCTGCACGATATATAGGTGAACATATCGGAATCAGCCGATATTAGCTAAAAATGCAAACATTTAACGCCGATGTGCAAAACCGATGTCAAAGCTGACGTGCATACCTATATAACGTAGGTACATGCACTAATGGCGGCACGTAAAATTTGGCGCTACACGTGCAACACAGCATTTATAACTTAGCCCACAATGTCTGCTGTGTGGATCGAGCAGTCAACAAGTAGATTAGTCATTTGAAAGAGTAAGAACATTTCAGCGAGACAACTCAAAAGGTGAAATCCGTTAAAGCCAAGATACTGGAATTCATTGCCTTTGACAATCAACCGTTCTCTGTCGTGGGTGATGTTGCCTTTCGCCGACTGGTCAAGCACAGGTACACAATCTCAAGTACGCTATTTTTCAGATGTTGCCCTACCGGAGTTACACAGTAATAGCGTCACTGCTATTAGCTTCAAGACATACATACTATGGAATGCTGTTAGGGTCTTTGCGTGTCAAAAAAGATACAGTAGCACTGTAAAAGCTGTACAAAAAAGTCGGCAAACAAGCAAACACCGGCCACGAAACCGCGTTAGTAATAAAGCATTGTTTGTTTGACCACAACTTCTGGGGTAGCTAGCTTTAGCTTGGTACCTAGCTAGCACCAATACAACCAGCCTGAAAACAATGACCAGTAGAAACTGCAGTCATTTTCATTATTCTTAGCAACGATTTAGGAATCCTTGTGAGTAAGTATTAGCTAGGTTGCCACTTGTTGTTCGCCTGTTGAAATTGAACTTCAGTTCATGAAAATGAATAGCTAGCCAGCTACTTAACCCTGTTGCCCAAAGCTAACGTTATAAGCAGCCAGCTAGCTTAATCTGGCTAGTGAGGCTCGACCGGACTGGGTTATGTGTTGTGAAGCTAGCCACAATAAGGATTAGGCACAATAGTGGACTTTGCGGTTTGCCTTCAAAATAAAAGTACCTTTTTGAAAGTGTTGAAGAAGTTTATAATTGGTGGATTCATGCCATATTTAGACTAGATAATGTTAAACCAGGTTGGAATGTGAAGCAATGAAATGGGGTATCAGTCTACTCGGTGACACCCACAGAACACAACTGAGTTTACGCAAATACTAGCGTTGTAGCTCTTATCGCAGAAATGTGACTGTGTCAAATCACCTCCCCAGTCAGCCAATTGTGTGTGGACGTTCATATTGCACTGTACAGCTTTACCTAAGGATTGGGGATCAATGAAATGGGGTATCAGTCTACTCAATCAGTCTACTCAATACCCAATATATTTATCAGTATTGTTTTTCCTCTGGAATAGTGTTCAATACACATAGGTTAACAATAAATGTGGCTCAATTCACAGTTGTTTCAGAGTCCCGCAATAAAGCTACGACGTTAATGTTCTCTGGGTGTCACTGAGTAGACTGATACCCCATGTCATTGATCCACAATCCATAGGTAGGGCTGTACAGTGATTTGATTTTATATAACAACATTCCAACCTCTTTTAGCATGATCTATTCAATTATGGCATAATTCTACTATTTGTATTGATTTGCCTCACTATCAATGACATACTTTTTATTTTGAAGGCTAACCGCAAAGTCCACTATTGTGGCTAATTCTTATTGTGGCTAGTCAAATAGTGTTATCTACTGGTCATTGTTTTCTTTTTTGACACGCAAAGACCCAAACGGTGTTCCATAGAAATCCTTGTTGAGAATGAAGCGACTGAACAAATGAACAATGAAACAGCACAGCAAGTAAGTGAAAGAAATAGGTTTTGATTATGTTTTACTGGTAATGGGGGCATACGTAAATGCCAACAAAATAACGTTTTGATCAGTGTGGTGTTTGTGTGTGTAACCTTTATTTAACTAGGAAAGTTAAGAACAAAATTCTTATTTACAGTGACAGCATATCCCGGCCAAACCAGGACGACGCTGGGCCACTTGTGCGCCGCCCTATGGGACTCCCAATCACGGCCGGATGTGATACAGCCTGGATTCGAAAACAGGGACTGTAGTGACGTCTCTTGCACTGAGATGTCGTGCCTTAGACCGCTGCGTCCATGTGTGTGTGTTAACTATTTAACTGTACTAGAATGCTTAAAAGGCCGCTAAAATGTTAAATATCGGTATCGTTTTTTTGTTGTCAAGGAAAATATCAGATATCGGTATCGGCTAAAAATGTCATATTGGTGCATCACAACTTATTACCTTCCCTATATCTGGCACTCCCTTAGGTTCCTTCCCCAGTCAGTATTGTTTATGTGTTTCATGTCTATACGTTACTTGTGCTTGTTATATTGTTCGATGTTCCGTTTATTATTAAACTCACCACATGCACTTGTTTCACTCCCAGCGTATACGTTACAATTTGATTAGAGTTATAGTCTTTTGTTTTATTTGCCACGGATATAAAGCACTCATCACGTCATCGTTGTTAAAATGGCAGAGAGTGAGACAGGGAAGCGACAGCAGGGAAGTCCTATATGGCAATACTGAGTTAAATGAGAAGGTGGTGAAATTTTGAAAGGTGGAATTGAGCTAATGGCAGTACAGGTACAATGCTTAACCATCTGAAACAGAGGCATCGTGAGACTCAAACCGTTGCTGGCAGCAGCGCAGGTCCCTGAAAACAGACATTTGACAGGCTCTTCACACCAAAGAAGTGCAATAATGGACAGCGTGAGAAAATGACACAGTGCTGATTATAGAAATGATTGCAGTTGATATGCAGCGGATGGAGAAATTGTGCAATGACGGCTCTGCAAGTACAAGTGTGTGCTCTCAAACAGCCCATACGCGACCTTAACAATAGGGCTGAGACAGTCATGGAATTTTGGATGACGGTAATTGGCCAGCCAAATGACTGCGGTCACCGTAATAACCATTTAAATGGCAACAACAAAATATCATCACTTCACTGACGAGTCGCGGTTTTGTCTCACCGGGGGTGAAGGTCGGATTCGCGTTTATCGTCGAAGGAATGAGCGTTATTACACCGAGGCCTGTAATCTGGAGCGGGATCGATTTGGAGGTGGAGGGTCCGTCATGGTCTGGGGCGATGTGTTACAGCATCATCGGACTGAGCTTGTTGTCATTGCAGGCAATCTCAATGCTGTGCGTTACAGGGAAGACATCCTCCTCCCTCATGTAGTACCCTTCCTGCAGGTTCATCCTGACATGACCCTACAGCATGACAATGCCACCAGCCATACTGCTCGTTCTGTGTGTGATTTCCTGCAAAACAGGAATGTCAGTGTTCTGCCATGGCCAGCATAGAGCCCGGATCTCAATCCCACATTGAAAACGTCTGGGCCTTGTTGGATCGGAGGGTGAGGGCTAGGGCCATTCCCCCCTGAAATGTCCTGGAACTTGCAGGTGCCTTGATAGAAGAGTGGGGTAACATCTCACAGCAAGAACTGGCAAATCTGGTGCAGTCCATGAGGAGGAGATGCACTGCAGTACTTAATGCAGCTGGTGGCCACACCAGATACTGACTGTTACTTTTGATTTTGACCCCCCCCTTTGATCAGGAACACATTATTCCATTTCTGTTAGTCACATGTCTGTGGAACTTGTTCAGTTTATGTCTCAGTTGTTGAATCTTGTTTGGTTCATACAAATATTTACACATGTTAAGTTTGCTGAAAATTTGACAGTTGACAGTGAGAGGACGTTTCTTTTTTTGATGAGTTTATGTAATAATATGAATAACCCACATATCAATACATGCATTCAAATCTATCTCACCTGAACTCGTGCTCGCTGACGACCTCTCCCAGGTACTCGATGATGAACTGGCCTGAGCGGAGGGGCTCCTTGGTGCGGATACCCCAGCCCTTGCCCTCGGCACGGAAGCGCTCCAGGCACTGCACCCACTCATGCCTCTGGATGTGCTGGTTGTCACACTGCTCCCCGCATGGACAAGTGCCGGGGGAGCACTCGGCAAAGCTCATCCTGAGGGAGTGGGAGGAAATACTTATATTGCAGTGGGAGACACCAAGATTATTTATTCATATTAAATTAAATTCACATCTTGAGATGCTATTCCAAGGCAGATTTCTGAACATTTATGTAGAATTGAAGACCCAAGCAGGGTCGAAAGCGTTTTCCTTGTAGATAAACATAGCACGCCTGGGAGCATATACCAGTGTGCCAGTCTATTTTAGTCTCCAACACCAGTGTTTATACCTGTTGAGGCATTCGTCAAGGCAGCCTCTGTCGATGGCTTCCCCGGAAGGCCTGCAGTTACAGGTGGTGGCTTCATAACCCGAGACAGGCTTCACATCCACATAGACGTCTACAGTTACACAAGGCAAGGACATATACACAATAGCTTGACCAGACCATGGCAGCGTCCCAAATGGCACCCTGTTCCCTATATAGTGCACAACTTTTGACCAGGGGCCAATAGGGCTCTGGTCTAAAGTAGTGCATTATATAGGGAACAGGGTGCCATTTGGGACACAGCATTAAATAGCGTTTGGTTACATTATAATTTTAGCGACTGGATCTTAAGACTGTGTACTCACTTGATCTGATCTTTTTATAAAGGGGGACATCGGGCTTCTCGTAGAGCTAAAACCACCAAGAAATGTAGGTTATTACATCATAAGTAAGTAGCCTTGTCCGAGCTAGAGCTGCTCATAGTCCAGGAGCCCATCTCCTGTTTATGTATCGTGAGGCAGCTTGATGTTCAAGTACACCTGCTGGACAGGACGCTAGTCTATCGCAGGCCTTACATCATAAAAGAGACAAATCCTTATATAGATAAGACAACTCCCTATTAAAGCTATTATAGCTTGTCGACTCTGAGGGGGAAAACACTTAGCAGTGATCACCTGGTCATGTTTCCACAGCCACAAGATGTCGTAAGGCAACTGGAAATCAATGCGCTTCTGTCTTAGGTACTTTCCTGAAAGGGGGGAGAGAGAAATGAAGTAACAAGTCATGACAAAGTGTGTGTGTGTGTGTGTGTGTGTGTGTGTGTGTGTGTGTGTGTGTGTGTGTGTGTGTGTGTGTGTGTGTGTGTGTGTGTGTGTGCTGTCTCTTATACACATCTAGATGTGTATAAGAGACAGGTGTGTGTGTGTGTGTGTGTGTGTGTGTGTGTGTGTGTGTGTGTGTGTGTGTGTGTGTGTGTGTGTGTGTGTGTGTGTGTATGCTTGCAGGCAAGAACACTCACCGACATGGATAGGGGCAGGAAAAAGCCCATACTCGTGTTCCCCAGGTGTGTACTCCAGTTTCTCTTTCTTCATCTGCAGGAGCTGACTACGAGGACTGAAAGAGAAACAGGAACAAAAAGAGAGTGAGATGTCCATATATGCCCTTAAATATTCCAGGTTTGACCTTTGGTAAGCAAACGGGTATATCCAGATTTGACATGTCTGTGTTTCTCTATTATGGGACTCACTCTGCCGACTTGTACACATCAGAGTAGAGACCCGCCTTTTGGAACTTCTTCTTTGGAGGCCTGGCTGCTCTCTTTTCCCGTTGGCTGGTTATAGGCATGGGTGGAGCTTGTTCCATGGAGACGGTGCCCGGACATTCCGGGGAGGAGGGGCCATCTGGTTTCCCCTCCAGAGCACTAAAATAGAACAAAGACTCAGTTTTTATATATATATATATATATATAACAGGCCAACACGTGATTGTAGCCTCAATGTTGAGAGTGGAGAACCGTGATTTTGTTGCAGCTTACTTCCATAGGCAGCGCTAATCTTAGATTTTAGCAGCTATATATATATATATATATATATATATATATATATAGCTGCTAAAATCTAAGATTAGCGCTGCCTATGGAAGTAAGCTGCAACAAAATCACGGTTCTCCACTCTCAACATTGAGGCTACAATCACGTGTTGGCCTGTAGTGGTGGTGGTTTTACCTGCGAAAGCGGTGCAGCTCCTCTTGGGTGAGCCAACCACTTCCTCCCTCAGCACTGGCCCTCACCCCCAGGCCACCCAGGTTCTCCTCCCTGTCCAGAGCTCGTCCCTCCACCTCCTCCTCTTCCTCCTCCTCCTCCCTGTCTCTCTCCCAGTGCTTCCTCTTCTGGCCTTTCCTGAACTGTCCCTGGACCACCGACTCGATCGCGTCCGTCACAGTGTCCCCCTTCCAAGCTCCTCCTCCACGTTCCCGGTGCCTGGTCTGGGTCACTTCGGCCAGAGGGGGCGGCGACGGGGGCGGGGAAGGCAAGGGATGCTTCCTGGGGCGCCCAGGGCCTCTCTTCTTGACCATGTTGTTGCCTGTCCTCGCCTGTCTCTGGAGCTTCTTTGCACGGAGGATCTTGTTGACGTGGTGCAGGCTGTGTTTAGAGGGCTGGGCCCGGTGGGAGTGGTGTGGCGGGGAGGCATCATCGTCCAGGCAGCAACCCTGGGACGGCGAGTTGTGGCCACAGTGAGAGAGGCAGGCGGAGGAGGAAGAGTGGAATAGAGGAGGGTGGTGGTGGTGCTGCCTGAGGTGGTCCTCAGGGGTAGAGTGGTCGGCTCGGGTCTGGACACTTGATGTACCGCCTGCACAGAAACAGACAAATAGAGAGAAGAGAGGGGAATTAGATGATGAACATAGGAATAAGCTGCAGCGTGACACTTATTAACGTATATTTATTATCCATTCCAAGCCCTAGCTTAGTTCCACTGTTAGGCCAACATATTTCCTCTGTCGGTCTTGTAAGGCTATCTAATAATTATCAAGGCTTAACCTTAAATTAAAAGGAAATTACTACATTTGCCATTGACATCCACTGCCAATTCCCTCACCAAAATGCAGCTCATTATGGATAAACATATAGGCTAAGCCCACCTCAGCAAACTGAAATACTATGTCACGTAATGAACAATGACTTCATACTTTTTCAGCTTTTCCTTTCAAGCCATAAAGTGTTGCATTACGTCCATCACATTTGTGAACGGTCCTACTATAAGTAAAGGGGGACTGTGTCAATTTGCCAATCGACAGCAAGCCACTCCAGCATCCACCCTGCTGCCTCTCCCCTCTTCTGGTTCACACTCCTGTGTGTGGTTTATCCCACGCTCTGCCTCCCTGCCTACTAGGCTACCTCCATGGTGGTGGTGACCGCAGAACGACCCTGTGTCCTGAGCTCTAATCCTGGATTACCCTGGCTGGGTTCAAACTACACCATGCCGCCTCACCAGGAGCCTTCCACCGAGCGTATCTGGCCTTCTCACACATAGAGTACACACACACTGTCATGTTTTGTCATTGATTATCATGTCTTGTCCCTGTGCTTCCCTTCTATTCGTTTCCCTCTGCTGGTCTTATTAGGTTCTTTCCCTCTTTCTATCCCTCTCTCTCCCCCTCCCTCTCTCCCTCTCTCGCTCCGTTCCTGCTCCCAGCTGTTCCTCATTCTCCTAACTACCTCATTTACTCTTTCACACCTGTCCCCTATTTTGCCCTCTGATTAGAGTCCCTATTTCTCCCTCTGTTTTCCGCTTCTGTCCTTGTCGGATCCTTGTTTGATGTTTGCTGTTCTGTGTCCTTGTTCCGCCCTGTCGTGTTTTTGCCTTCTTCAGATGCTGCGTGTGAGCAGGTGTCTATGTCAGCTACGGCCTGTGCCTTCCCGAAGCGACCTGCAGTCTGTGGTCGCGTCTCCAGTCGTTCCTCTCTACTGACGAGAGGATTTCAGTTTTCCTGTTTTGGATTTACCTAAGATAATATCCAGGAGTATCGTTTTTTGTTTAAGACTGGAATAAAGACTCTGTTTCTATTAAGTCGCTTTTGGGTCCTCATTCACCAGCATAACACACACACACACTTATCTCAGTCAATGGCAGCCAGGCAGCTTGATGGAGCCGAATCATTACCCAAATCACCCAGTCTTCCCTGTTCATCTATATTAGCTGAGAGCTAATAGTGTTTACACAGGGATCTAAGACAGAGATGCGCGCAGCCTTTCAGTTTGATAGCTTTTGATGGGGAAGCCTACCAAACATAGCCTGTAACAAAACGTCCAGCTCAACTATCACAGCGAGTCAACTATTCTTATGGAAATAGAACATCTCGCTGGACATCCTACAAGGCTACAATGACAACCACACAAAAGCAGGGCCAGTTTAAGTAATTATGGGGGTTTTGCTGCCGAGCCCTTAATCACTGGTTAGGGCTATCTAATGTCAGGGCCGGTGGAGGGTAGATGTACATACAGGGGATGGCATTGTGTTCCTCCAAGGGATTTCTAAAGGATAAATTTAAGCAATGAGGCACGAGGGGGTGTGGTATATGGTGGTATATGGTCAATATACGACGGCTAAGGACTACTGTTATTGAGCACGCCGCAACGCAGAGTGTTTGGATACAGCAGTCAGCTGTGGTATATTGGCCATACACATATATATACATCAATTAGGAGGTGCCTAATTGCTATTATAAACTGGTTACCAACGTAATTAAAGTAGTAAAAAGTCATTTTTGGTCCTACCCGTGGTATACGGTCTAATATACCATGGCTTTCAGCCAAATCAGCATTCAGGGCTCGAACCACCCCGTTTATAATGAGTCATTGAACACTGAGATTCAGCAGAGATATCTTGAAATTGGCCTGGTATGCATAACCATGAGTGACAGTATTGATTCCGGGGTTTTGTATCCATGCAGTGACCACTTTACAAACCACCATATGGCATAGTGAGCACTGAACATGGTTTGCGTCCCAAATGGCACCCTATTCCCCATAAAGCGCACTACTTTTAACCAGGGCTCTGGTCAGAAGTAGTGCACTATAAAGGGAATAGGATGCCATTTGGGACGCAAACCATGTTCAGTGCTCACTTATTGCCAAGAAATGAAACTAAGCGGACATCATCCAAACAAAATAGAAAGCTGAATTCTTGAGGCACTAGCAGCATAACTTTTTTTTAAAGTAAATTTGGTACACAATTCAAAAACCTTCACAATGTCAGATTCAATTTGGGTTAAATTCCAAAGAAGTACAAAGAAAGATATTGGTGCAGAAATCACATTCAGAGCAATAGCACAGGGATTTTAATTTGAGGGTATTTTGATCCATATCGGGCGAACCGTTTAGAAATGACAGTAGTTTTTGTACATCATCCCCCCCATTTTGGGAAAAATTCACTTATATGTGTATTAAAGTAGTCAAGTGTAGTATTTGGTCCCATATTCCTAGCATGCAATTATTACATTGTGACTACAAACTTGTTGGATGCATTTGCTGTTTGTTTTGGTTGTGTTTCAGATTATTTTGTGCCCAACAGAAATGTATGTTAATAATGTAGTGTCATTTTTAATGTATACTGAACAAAAATAAAATGTAACATGCAACAATTTCAAAGTTTTTACTGAGTTACAGTTCATATAAGGAAATAAGTCAATTGAAATAAATTCATTAGGCCCTAATCTATAGATTTCACATGACTGGGCAGGGGAGCCAGGTCAACCTGGCTACCAATGTGCCCGCAGGTGAAGAAGATGGATGTGGAGGTCGTCGGCTGGCGTGGTTACACGTGGTCTTCGGTTGAGGCCAGTTGGACATACTGCCAAATTTTCTAAAACGACGTTGGAGGTGGCTTAAGGTAGAGAAATTAACATTACATTCTCTAGCAATAACTCTGGTAGACATTCCTGCAGTCAGAATGACAATTGCACGCTCTTTCAAAACTTGAGAAATCTGTGGCATTGTGTTGTGACAAAAATGCACATTTTACAGTGGCCTTTAATTGTCCCCAGCACAAGCTGCACCTGTGTAATGATCATGCTGATTAATCAGCCTGTCAGGTGGATGGATTATCTTGACAATGGAAAAATCCTCACTAACAAGAATGTAAACAAATTTGTGCACAAAATTTGAGAGAAATAAGCTTTTGGTGCGTATGGAAAATTACTGGGATTTTTTCATTCAGCTCATGAAACCCAACACTTTACATGCTGCGCTTATATTTCTGTAAATATACAAAAATATGCAACACTTTACATGTTGCGTTTATATTTTTGTTCAGTGTAAATAAGAATAGAATAGGTTTCTAAACACTTTTACATGAATGTGGATGCTACCATGATGATGGATAATCCTGAATGAATCGTGAATAATGTGAGAGTGAGAGTGAGAAAGTTATAAAAGTGACTCCAAAATGACACAATACATTATTTACCATTCATTTCTATTGGGCACAAAATAATCTGAAACACAACCAAAACAAACAGAAAATGCATCCAACAAGTTTGTAAATGAAAGCTGACAGTCTACACTAACCTTTAGTCATTGTATAATTTAAAATCCAAAGTGCTGGAGTACAGAGACAAAACAAACTAAACATTTTCACTGTCCTAATACTTTTGGAGCTCACTGTATTTCAGCATATCGCTCTCTAACAGAAAGCCCTGTCACAATGACTCACCCATCTCTCTCCTCTCTGCTAACGTGGAGTGCTCTTTTCTCAGCATCCGCTCCATCCGGGTGAAGTTAGAACTCTCTGCCGCCCCTCCCTTCCTGACTCGGCCTCCTCTCAGCAAGGTAGGGGTCAGGGCGGTGGCAAACAGGTTGGTGTGGTGCGGGGGGTCCTGGGACTTGGGATCCGCCTCGTCTGTGGGTGTGAGGGGCTCCTCGTCTTCCTCTTCGCTGTCTGAGCAGCCCGCTGGATCTTCTCCCTGGCCGTCTGTGAACGGGCCCTGGCCGACCGCTGCGGGGTTTCGGGAGAGCTTAGCGTAGTCTGCCTCGGAGCTGCCCATCCTGAACCAGGACTCGACGTGTTGGTGGCCCCTGGGCCTGGCACTGCCCTGGGCCAGGCGAGAGGGCCCCAGGAAAGACAGGGATGTCTCCTTGCGCTTGTACCTCTCGGCTGAGGAAGAGGAAGACGAGGAAGGGGAGTTGGCCGAGGTGGCCGTGGCTTGTTTGTTGGCACTGGTGGTAGTAGGGGTGGAGTCTCTTCCAAAGCGACAGCGCTGCAGAGATTCGGCCATTCCGGCCCCGCGTTCTCCCCTTCCTGACCCCGGGCTCTCGGAAATTTCGGCTCCGCCTCGGCTCTCTCCTCCTCCCTCTTCCCCGTCGTCCTCTGCGCAGCGCTCTTGGTGTTTGTGTCTGTGTTTGTGTTTGTGATGCCAGCCGAACGACAGCTCTGAGGACATTGCCGGGTAGAGCACGGGAGACCGGCCCCCACCCAGGAACTCCTGTCTCAGCAGCTTGTGTTTCTTCTTGTGAAATTTGGAGGGGTTGAGCAGGAGGTGTGACGGGTGGTGGTGGTGCACGTAGGAKGGGGGAGGTGGRGGGMGGAAGGAGGGGGAYTGATGGGAGTGGTGGGARGGYGCAGAYWGGGYGTTCTGGTGATGGGGGTACAGGGCYCTGGCTGGGGGGTATCCTCTGTAGTAGCCCAGACCAAGGGGACCAGAGGAGTAGGGAACACTGTAGGATGGGTGGTAGAACCCACCGCTAGATAGCGGGAACCCCAGCCCATGAACGAATGGTACGTCTGACATGGACTCCCGCAGCTTGGGAGGGCGCCCGCGTTTCTTCTTCAGGTCTGGCTTGCGGACATAGTGCAGAGAGTCACAGGGGTACGAGGGGTGGGGGGAGTAGTAGCCGCTGAAGTTTATCCTGAAGATTGTTGGAAGCAAGTCTCTGTGCAGGTAGTGATGCGGAGGGGGGCCGCCAGCGCCTCCTATGGCCCCAGTGGCCCTGCCTACCGCCCCTGGTACTCTGCCCGCCCCTGCAGCTCCCGGGGGCATCCCCAGCCCACTGCCCAGCCTGAGCGCCGGGGTGCGGTGCGCTATCCTGATCTCACTCAGCCTCACCACAATCTCATCCAGCTCGGCCAGGAAGTCGGGGTCCTGGCGCCGGGAGCGCAGCTGCAGGTACTTCTTCTTGCGTTTGCGCTTCTGCCTCTTTAGCTTGTCGTAACCCGGGCAGCCGTGGCTCCGGCGCTTGCATTTGTGCTTGTGTTTCTCTTTGTGGCCCACTAGTGCAGAGGGAGGGGTCGCCAGGTGGGGCCTGCGGGGGTCTGGTGAGGACCTCGCCCCCAGTGGTGACGGAGAGGGCGAGGGGTGCTCCAGCAACACTGAGGACGAGTGTCTTAGTCCACCGCGAGGGTTTAGCCCAACCCCTACCCCCACGGCTGAGCCCATCACCCCTGGCATTAGCAGTCCACTGGCCATACCAGGTGGTATCCCCACGCTACCTAGGCCACTTGCCCCACCAGCCTTCTCACCCCGGTCAGAAGTGCTGTTGTTGTCTGTTCCTATGCCGCTGTCGCTGGGTACAGTCTCCTCACTGTGAGACTCACTGACAGGAGAGGGGGTGGCTTCCTTCAGCTCACTCAGAGGTGCAGGGGAGGTGGGGTGGAGGGGCCTAGGAGGGGATAGCTTACGGTAGTGGTAGTGCTGCCTGTAATGATGGTGGTGGTGATGGTAGCCACGGCACGACTTCTTCTGGGAGGCCACGGCAGCCGAGGAGCCGAGAGGGCCCAGAGTGCGAGGGGAGGGGGCTGAGAACGTCGGGGGAGGGAAGGGGAACGAGTGGTGGCCGTGGCTGTGGAAGTGCGGGTGCGTCAGGAAGTGCACTGCCCCTGGCGCCACAAAGCAGGAGTCACTGATGGGGCTCTGGCCTCCGCTGGACTGGGAGAGCGAGGGGGAGGGGAACACCTCGGCAGACGGGAGCTGGTGCTGCGGCTGAGACTGATGGTGGTGGAGTGGCGACGTGGTGTTTGGGGACAGGAAAGGCCCCTCGGTGGGTGGTGTTGGAGCTGCCAACGAGAGATTTGTTGGCGCTTTAGGTTTGCGCCCTCTCCTTTTCCCCATGTATATCGTCCCCTTTTTGCTTACGTTGATCTGGGGTCCCAGTTTGCCTCCGAAAGAAGCAGCCAAGGAGGATAGAGACTGGGTTGCAGCTGCTACCTGGCCCACCACCCCACTGGCAGTTCCTCTGGGGGGCTCCTGCTCTGGTCCGGACCCTGGTCCTAATAGGATCTGGCTGAGGAACCGTTTGCGTTTGACACTCTTCATCTTGTTGATCTTGCCTATGATAGTCTTCATGATGAGCTGCCCGTTGCCCTTGGTCCGGAACTGTTTGCCGTCCCCCGCTTCCGGTGCCAGAGTGGGGGGCTGACCCTCCTGCGGCAAGGTCGGGGGCAGGCGTTTGGGTCGCCCCCGCTTCCTGGGCATAGGTTTGGGAGGATTCAGATCTACCTCTGGATGGAGAACAGGGGGGTCCTGCTCCTCTTTCGACCTGTGTAAAGAAAATACCTTAGAGGGGGCCAGCTTGTGAGGGGGACGTCCCCGAGTGGGGGCATCCAGCCTTGGCATTTTAGACTTGGGCCGTCCCCTTTTCCTGGCTGGCTGAGGAAAGAGTTGAGACACAGCGGGAGGCTTGACCTTATTGGGGTTAGGAGGCCGTCCTACAGGCCTGCGTAGGGGCGGGGGAGTATCAAGGCCTGAGGAGAATAAAGGCATGATGGTTTCGCACTGGTCAACGGGGCTGTACTGGCCCGCCCTCTGTGTCCGGTTCACTACTCTGGTCCAGCGGGGCTTTCTGCCTCGCCGCTTCTTCAGGGGTTTGTTCTCCTGCTCTGGGGGCGAGCCCGGTGACTCGTATCCAGGGGACTCGTCTCTGAGAGGAGGGGGTGAATGGTTGCCGGCGGGCTCTGGTGGCGAGGCAGTCCGTCTCACAGACCCCGGGGGACTGGAGGTACCGCTGGTGTGACCGTCTCTTTCCCTGTTGGGACTGCGTTTATTGGGGGTGGGATTGCATTTAATGGTGTTGGGACTGCGTTTACTGGGGCTCAAGCTCTTGCCTCTCTCCCCTCTGAGTGACTGATTAGCCCCCTTGTCCTTGGCCTCCTGCTTGCCTAATGCTGAAGGAAGGGAGCATTTGGTTAAGTCTCTGGGGCCGTCCCGGTCACGCTCCTGCTCCCTCTCACTGCTCTCCCTCTCCTCTGCCTGGAAGGGACTGTCTCGGTCTCGGGAGTGGTGTCCTTGAGAGGCAGGGGAGCCCTGGCGACTTGGCCCGCTCCCCGTCCTCTTCTCTGAAGAGGAGCAGGATGACAAACGAGGTGGTGAGGGGGAAGAGGAGGAGACAGAGTGAGGCGGTGGGCAGTGAGTAAGACGTGACTGTAGTGGCTTCGCGCCATTACTGTTGCTGTCGTTACTGTCCTTTGAAATTGTTGCCAGGCGGTTATTGCCGCCACCGTAAGTTAATGTGGGGCTGCTGCTGCGACTGCTGTTGCTGTTGTTGCTGCTGCCAGACTTGCTGGCCCCATCTGTCTCCTCTTTCCCAGGCGGGGTGGATGACTTCTCCAAAACATTGTCTTTATTGTTCCGGGAGCCATAGGGGCGGCCAGGAGGGCGCGAGACGGGAGGGGGTGGAGCTAGGTGGACCGCTCTAGAATAGGTCGCCCTGTTGGCCATAGCGCGGTCTCGCTGCTTTGGGGTGGGGGCCATAAAATTAGAAGTGGTGTGGGTGGTGGGAGAGGAAGTAGTTTTGGGGGGTTTCACCTTGGTGGACTTTGAGGGAGGGCAGGTGGCGATGAGTTGCGCTAGTTTCTCAGTGACAGTAGGAGCGCCCCAACTAGGAACACCCCGGTCCTTCTCCCTCAGACCCTCACTGCTGTAAGTGTACCCAGGAGGTTTAGTAGCGGCTTCCACGCTGGGTTCCGGTGATGGGGGCGCAGGAGGGGAGGGCGAGGAGGTAGGAGACTTGGTTTGGGGCGTGGGCGTCTTCTTCCCAGAGGCATGATGCGTTTTGCCGTCTGCCAAAGGACGATGAAGATTCAGCGGTCTCTCCGTAGAGGCGGCGGATTTCCCGTCTGACTTCGCCTCAGATTTGTCCGACTTGCAGGCCAGTTTTGGAAGACCCTGCGAAAAGAGAATACAAATATTAAAATCTAAAAGGCCATTGATTGCAGATAAGGCCTACCCATTTCACAGAAAGGTAGTTCCCAGAAAGGTATTGTTGTGTTTCACTAAAAAGCTTTTTTAAATTTAAATGTCTAACTATTTTGACATTTGTAATCTTCTGATATGTATCCAAACCCAGGCAATGCTTTCTGGTAATTATCGTGAAGTGAAAACCTAATCGAAACAATTTTGCTCAGAAAGAAGCATTTGACAACCACATAAAGCAGGCTTAAAGCACAACCCTGTCAATAAGGCAACCTAGAAAGTCTATATGAAATCCAATCGAGTTTGAGTTTTGTTTATCCCTATGTACACTGTAATTCATTGATTTGGATTTCCTGTCCTCTACTGCTTCTCAGTTCTGCCCAGAGGGGAAGATCCTCTAGACCAGGGCTCTCCAACCCTGCTCCTAGAGCGCTACCGTCCTGTAGGTTTTTGCTCTAATCCTAATCTAGCACACTTCATTCTAATAATTAGCTGGTTGAATAGTTGAATCAGGTTAGCTATAGCTGAGGTTGGATCAAAAACCTACAGGAGGGTAGCTCTCCAGGAACAGAGTTGGAGAGCACTGCTCTAAACTCAAAACGTATTCGGGACAGACTAGGACAGAGCAGAGCAGAGAAGAGAGAAGGGAGAAGAGAAGCAGGGAATGATTGGAAGGGGAGACAAGCCAGAATGGGACACACAGTGAATACACTCAAAGAAACTGAGATGATTGTGTAAAATATGAAGAAATCGACTTTACAAGTAACAAATATCATTTGTGAATTCAAACCAGTGAAACAGTGTTGGAAGAATTGGAAATGTTCTCATATGTGTGAACTGGCTGTCAGTATTGCTTTGCCTATTTTTGGCAGTCCAAAGCCAGACACGTCTTGTGCAATTCCTAGTAGTCTCTTTGGATAGGATTCCTTGTTTGACAGGGATATGTTTTTTTTAATCAACGTCCTAGCATAATACATGCTTTCCTTGCTTACCCGTTTAGCTGGAGTACTCCCATTCACTGGACTGGGTGAAGTGGTGGAAGGAGCAGGAACAGTTGGAGGAGGAGTAGGGGCAGCAGCAGAGGGAGATGAAGACAATGGGATGGGTCGGTTCATGCCAGGACTCTGCTCTCTCTCCCTGCCGTGTGGAGGACTCTGGGTCTGGTTGCCCCCGTCGCCTGTCCCTACTCCTCCGCGGCTCCCCCGGCCACCTCCGCGCCCGCTTGGTCTCACGGTAGCCCTGAAGGCTGGCCGACACACGTAGTTCTCCAGAATCTTGGGTGGCTTCTTCATGCGTTTTGCCTGCAGGCCAATCTTGAGTTTGACATTGCCCTCATGGAGGCTAGTCTCTTTGACAGAGAACTGGGGTGGCTGCTGCTCACCGGAGCCCCCTCCTCCACCTGCAGCAGAAGAGGAGTCCCTCTGCGACCCCTCTCTCTCCTCCTTCTTCTCCTCCTCCTCATCTTTCTTCCCACCTCCTCCTTCCTTCTCTCGCTCTCCTGGGGGAGCAGTGGTGAGGAGGGGGGGTGGAGTAGCAGGCCCCCCCTGAGTCCTCTGATCCATCAGAGATTTAGGGGGTGAGGGGTGATTAGGGAGGGACGTTTGGGACGCCAGGTAGTTTCTAGGGAAAAGCCGTGGTGCAGAAGGAGAAGGGATAGGGGTGAAGGGGGAAAGGGGATATTTGGGAAGCTGAAAAGCAATCCTTGTTTGGTGGCTTTGCTCTTTTCCTGGCTGCCCAGCCCTCTTTCTCCGTCCTTCAAGCTGTAGAGTGAAAGACGGGTAGAGATGGGAGGGTGTAGGACAGGGTGGGGAATAGTAAAGACAAGAGTTTGATATTAGTCAACAGATAACAGAAGAGATTTTATCAAAAACAAAATAAATTTCTAAGCACTGCAGGGCATCCTTTACCATAGTGAGGGAGACGAGACAAAGGTGAAATATTTGTATCATCTATTTGCTTCGTGGCTGTCCTTCATCTCTAGGTGACTTTTTATGGATGTGTTCGTCCTTACAGCCTCCCTCAATCTGTGACCTATTTAGACAAATGGGCATCTATTCGACAAGAGAGGTGTAGTTCTGCTGCTCAAGAACTAAATAACAGCCATCCTCCTGAGAACTACAACTACCAACAGCCCTCCAGGTCTGTATGCCACTATCAAGCGTATCGGAGTAGGAGTGCTGGTTTAGGATCAGTTTTTACATGGACAGTGGGGACCTGATCCTAGATCAGCACTGACTTCTGCATTCTGACCCTCAGTATTATGGATACTGTAGTACATCATGCTACAGACTCCACCACCACTGCCCTGGTGATTTGTGATAAGCTGCTAAATTAACCATCCCCCATGGATCTCTTATTAGTTTTATTGAAAATGTGTCTCATAATGCTCACAGTGTAGTGCTGCGGCAAAGTTCCCATTTGTGTTCTTGGAGGAGGGAAGTGTCCGTATGAAAGAAATGGTCTGCTCCGGCTCCCTACGTCCACTGAGTGATTTAATGCGGGCTCGCCCAAAGCAGGTGCTTTCTCCGAGTGAAGTCATTTGGAGGCGATTCAGAACTGTGACCTCAGCACATTGGGCTCTCTGGGGGACAGGGGATGCGGCCGGTGTTCCCAACCACTCTGGAGCAGCCAATGAGAGAGAGCGAGAGAGAGCAGCATGCTGACAGTTTCTGTGTGCCTGCCCTACTGTGGCAGAAAGCACTAACAAATTCACTTAGTGGAGCCAGAGCGTGCGTCGGGTAAGTCATCCGATAAAGCAGTCAGAGAGCTTAAATCGACAATGTTCAGAAGCTTGCAAGACTACTTGTTCTGGATTGTTTTACTAGTAGCTAGTAGGGCTTAGGGGAGGCAGACGTTTTCTGCAAAATCACAATAACTGTGGTCCAGAACTTGGAGTCTTGCCTGTGTTTCCCCACACCCACTTCTCTATGTTTACTTCAATTACTCACTCCATTTCGCCTCAAACTTCCACCACATACACTGCTGCTACTCGCTGTTTATTATCTATGCATAGTCACTTTACCCCTACCTACATGTACAAATTACCTAGACTAACCTGTATTATGTCTTACTTTTTATTTCATTTTTTACTTTAGTTTTAGTAAATATTTTCTTAACTCTATTTCTGGAACTGCATTGCTGGTTAAGGGTTTGTAAGTAAGAATTTGTATCAGCAAGTGACAAATACAATTTGATTTGACATACATGACTCAAATCACACCTCCCTCCTGAGGGCTCCCGAGTGGTGCAGCGGTCTAAGGCACTACATCTCAGTGCTCGAGGGAGGTGTATAATTGGCCCAGCATCGTCCGGGTTTGGCTGGGGTAGGCCGTCATTGTAAATAAGAATTTGTTCTTAACGGACTTGCCTAGTTAAATAAAAGCTAAATGTAAAAAATACAACTTTGCTCCCTTTCACTCTAGGAACAGCAGACAAACTTGGGTTGCTGTTTTCCTACTAATCGAAAACACATCTCTCCCCCCACCCTTCCCTTTCTCTCCCCTTTCCCCATGTCCTCCACACTGTGACAATCATTCCCCTCTTTCTTCGATACTCGCTGCTTCAAGAAGTGTTAGTGTGTTTGCATTCATTTTGCAGCTTCCGCTGATCTGACTGCTGGTATGCCAAAAATAAGCTGCTGTAGTAGCAAGGGGTGTAAATGGCTATTGACAAGACTAGAGTAAAGCCTGACAAGTTAGTCAAAACATCTCTCTCACTCTTATACAGTCATACAAGGTGTTTTGCATGAACAGAACTACACTATGCCCATTACCTAGTTTAATATTTCCAAACAGACTGACCAAAGATCATACTTTTTTTCTCTTTCTGCATATTAAGCCTACATCGCAATATATCAAAATGCTGATGGAGAGCAGCTCTAATGTGTCCTTCTCTGGTCAGTGGGACAGTTATTCTCAGGACAGTGAAATTATGTATTAGCCTACTACTCTAGAGATACAATTAACATTCAGAAAGATTACTCCTACTGATGTTACAGAAGGAAATGTCACACTCTTTCTATTAGGGTACATTTCAACGTAGAGCTAATGTCATATGCACATAAAGAGATTTAGTAAAGTGATGTAGGGAATATTCCTTTTCCTACAAAAAAAAGGAGAAGTTGGAGATCAAAAAATCGTTTCCAAACCAGGAAACAGCAGGTGACAAGAGAGCAAAGGGGAGGAATTACAGAATTTGCAGGAGAAACTCTTCATAGAATGACAACGACCAAGAAATTAGGTGAAATGGGAACATAGTAAACCATTTGGAAAGCCCCCCCCCCCCCTCTCTCTCCTTCCCTCCTTTAACACACGTTAATGACTTCTGATTTCCCAATGGCATAGTATTGAAAGCAGCCTCGATAGCATTCTCAGGACAGGAACGATCTCTAAAGGTTTTCATTTTGAAATCATCATTGGCCGTTGACTCAATTATTATACATCTTTCCAAACTGTTATTAGTTATTACAATAAATGAGACCAAAGCCTCAACCACAACAGCAGGTGATGTGATCTTTACCTATGTGTTGTTGATAATAGACCGAGTAGCTAGACTGCTTACTTCCTAAATTCACAACAAAACGACTACTGAAGGACGTGACAAAACTAAAAAGGCCATGGTTTCTGATTTTTCAGAAGATTCATGATAAATCGGGGTCCCAAACGACTGTATCATCATCAACCCAAAACAAGTTCACTCAAATTATTTTGCCCGAGGTCCTTCGGGTTAGGCAGCTATGCCAATCATCCTGTTGGATGCACTTGTTGTAAGTAGCCTACAATAGAAGTGCAGTAAACCATGAATAAAATAAGGTTAACTGAGGATGATACTCTGACTGAATATTTCCAGGTTATGTGAAAAAGTGTGCTTGCATAACATTGTGGACAGGTGCAAATAATAAAGTAGGACAATAGTCTGTAAATCTTTCAGATGATGCATTCACTCACCTCCGTAAGGAGTCCAAAAAGTGAGCAGCCTACATCCTTATCTCTTTACAGTATATCCACGTTTTGTACTATACTTCAGCACCACTAATAACAGACTCTCATTTCCCTAACTTAAAGGGAAAGTTCACCACTTTTCAATCTCATTTTCTTTATCTCCAGCACAATACCAGCTTCAACATATGTGCACATTTCAATATTTTGTAGAAAAAAAAATTCCACCCTGTGATGTAACATAAGCATATTTTTTGGGACCTTTTATATATTTTTTACCAGAGATCCGTGCTGTTTTGACATATGTAGACTGGCTTGGTGCTGGAGATTATGAATTGGAGGTTGAAAGGTGGCAGAAGTACCCTTTAACCTACTTGTAAAATATAGCCTTGCTACACATACTGTAACGGAGTTAAAATTATTAAGATTGTCCATTTTCAACATCGCTTGGCCATATCAACACATCCACATCGCAAATGGTCCTTGCTATCCGGGATAATTGAGACTTCCCTACCCCGTTGAAGTTGAAAATGGTTAGGGTTAGATACGGGTTATGGTTCGGGTGCGAACGTCCCAAGGATTCTGGATAACATTAATCCTTCGCAAATAGCCTAACACGGTTTCAAAACATATCCTTGTGACGATTTCTGTGAATTTGATTTACAAATACGTGCAATGTAAAAGGGCCGAACACCTCTTTACAATATCAAATCACCTCGTGCAAGAAGGTTTGATCGTTATGCGCTGTAACGATGGGTGTGGGGGATTGTGAGCCCAAGAGCTAGCCATCAAAATACATATTGCATAATAAAAATGACCATATGGATTGACAATATCAACATCTACAATAGTCGCTAAATCTTTCAGATGATGCATCCACTCACCTCCGTAGGAGTACAACAGTGTTCACATTATGTGGATCGAAATCCTCCCTTCGTGCGTATCAACATGGTCGCCACAGTATTTATGTTCCCAACTGCTGATTTGTCAAAAACGCAGATGACAGAAATGTCAAAATTATACCTCCATTCCGATTTTGGGAGATCAATTATGAATTCAGACATGTACCCATTTCAAACTCTTTTGCATCAACTGCGAACGTTTCGACTTGATAATAGTACTGCTGTTATAAGCAAAGTGGTCAGCTATAACTAAATAGCTAACAAGCTAATATTGTAGTTATAGCTTAGCAGTGACCCCAACCGACGTCCTAACGCATGAGAATATTGCTTACAAGAGAAAAATAACCAAAAACAGAAAGTTATTAGACAGACGCCAAAAGACGATAAATTATTACATTGTTACCAATTCTAGAATTATTTTTTTTGGAACGAGGTAACAAAATATTGCGCGTGCGGTAGTGACTTGATACAATGTATACATTCAAAGAGAACGATGTAAATTTTGTAACAAGCTATCATCGGTCGTCCAATAATAACCTATGTTACATTGTATCAATGGTGCTCACTAGCAAACCATCATCTGGGCTGCCTTGCTATGATAACTTGGATTTCTAGCGACGTGGCCGTACTTGTGGGAAATGTATCCATCTGACAGTGTTACATAATTTGATAGTCTCCGTTTTGTTTCATAAAGTTCACGAATAAGGAAATACAAACTAAACCAAATAACTGAATAACCTGTCATTTTCGATTAGCCACTCGTGCTAGCTTTGTAGCTAAAGCTAAACTATGACGGCTAACGATGCAATTACATTTAGCTAACAAGCTAGCAAGTCAGCTAGTTAAGCCATGCCTTAGAATAGTCTTCTATCGAAGGAGTAAAGACAAATCCAATAGCAAAGAGGCTAGCAATATTTAAGAAAGCAGATAGATTTAAATAAAATAGATGCAGCGCTGTGTACGTTATAAAAAAACACGAACTGTCAACAAAATGGCGGCTGCGTTGAATCAAGAGACCCGAAATGGATCTCCCTCTATTTCTTCCCCCTCGACGTTTTTTTTCCTCACACAGCAATTCGTATCTTTGATATCTCCAAACACGATGGGACTCTTCTCCAACACAACGTTAGCTGAGCCGAGACGTGTCGGAATGGGCCTCGGTCATTAATCGGGCCTCCATGTCTGCTAAGCCCGTATCGTTTATGTCAGTACAACACGGGCATTCTCAGTCACACATGGAGGGAGGGAAGGAGACGGGCAGCGGGGTGAGGGTCGTCACTAGTTAAGACAGACATAAAGTCATGAACCCCGCCAAAAATATAAATTTCTACAATTTATCTTCTTAAAATCTGATTTTAAACCTAAGCCTAACCACACTGCTAGGCTTATGCCTAACCCTAAATGAAGACCAAAAAGCACATTTTTGTTTTCAAAGATTTTTACAATATAGCCAATTTACTTTGTGCCTGTGTTATCTAATGCGAACCTGGGAGGGAGGAGGCAGAGGTCGTATGGTAGGCTACTAGACACTTTCTCCAGGCGGTGTTACACAAAATGCCCCTATTATTATTTTATTTTTGTCTTTTGATTCTTAAAGTGAAATGAAGAACTGCTGCAACAACGGCGTAGCAATGCACTACATGAACTGGAATAAGAGATTCAACTTTCATGTTGTCTCTGTGTAATATAGCCAAACTGACCTATTATTATGCATAATTGACAACCTTGCACGAGAAAACGAAAGGCAGTGTTTGTGTGCGCTCTTGGATATGTTTATCCAAAATTAAGCGTCTAGACTCCCGTGGGACTCAAATTTAGAGGCGGGATGTAAATCTGTCTGTTTAGAATTATAATCCAGTTGCCTTTGTTAAAAATAGAAAGCGTTTAATTCAATTTTAATTAGTCAATTTAGTTCGATCATGCAAACTCTTGCATATCATTAGTCCTTGTCTTAAAATAAGCGGGACTGGGATATGGCCCTTATGGACCCTGGGCAAAAGTTGTGCAGTGTAGAGAATAGGGTGCCATTTGGGACATTATCTGGGACTAGGCGCTCAATGGGTAGAGTGAAGGACATGTGGTATTCAATGACACTGCTTTTCACTCCTGCTTTATGAATTTGACCATTTTTATTATCTTCAATCTTATCACCTCATTGCCAATCGGATGTATTCGTTAACAAACATATACAGTACCAGTCAAAAGTCTGGACACACCTACTCATTCAAGGGTTTTCTTTATTTTTACTATTTTCTACATTGTAGAATAATAGTGAAGACATCACAACTATGAAATAACACATGGAATCATGTAGTAACCAATAAAGTGTTAAACAATGCAAAATATATTTTAGATTCTTCAAAGTTGCCACCCTTTGCCTTGATGACAGCTTTGTACACTCTTGGCATTATCTCAACCAGCTTCACCGGGAATTGCTTTTCCAACAGTCTTGAAGGAGTTCCCACATATGCTGAGCACTTGTTGGCTGCTTTTCCTTCACTCTGTGGGCCAACTCATCCCAAACCATCTCAATTGGGTTGAGGTCAGGTGATTGTGGAGGCCAGGTCATCTGATGCAGCACTCCATCACTCTCCTTCTTGGTCAAATAGCCCTTACACAACCTGGAGGTGTGTTGGGTCATTGTCCTGTTGATAAAACAAATGATAGTCCAACTAAGTGAAAACAAGATGGGATGGTGTATAGCTGCAGAATGGTGGTTAAGTGTGAATTGAATTCTAAATAAATCACAGTGTCACCAGCAAAGCAGCCCCACACATCACACCTCCTCCTCCATGCTTCACGGTGGGAACCACACATGCAGAGATCATCCATCCACCTACTCTGCGTCTCACAAAGACATGGCGGTAGGAACCAATCATTTCAAATTTGGACTCATCAGACCAAGGACAGATTTCAACCATTCTAATGTCCATTGCTTGTGTTTCTTGGCCCAAGCAAGTCTCTTCTTCTTATTGGTGTCCTTTAGTAGTGGTTTCTTTGCAGCAATTCGACCATGAAGGCCTGATTAACGCAGTTTCCTCTGAACAGTTGATGTTTAGATGTGTCTGTTACTTGAACTCTGTGAAGCATTTATTTGAGCTGCAATTTCTGAGGCTGGTAACTCTAATTAATTTATCCTCTGCAGCAGAGGTAACTCTGGGTCTTCCTTTCCTGTGGCGGTCCTCATGAGAGACTGTTTCATCATAGCGCTTGATGGTTTTTGTGACTGCACTTGAAGCCTTTGAAACTTTCAAAGTTGGACTGATGGACTGTCGTTTCTCTTTGCTTATTTGAACTGTTCTTGCCATAATATGGACTTGGTCTTTTACCAAATAGGGCTATCTTCTGTATACCACCCCTACCTTGTCACAACACAACTGATTGGCTCAAACACTTTAGAAGGAAAGAAGTTCCACAAATTAACAAGGCACGCCTGTTAATTGAAATGCATTCCAGGTGACTACCTCATGGAGCTGGTTGAGAGAATGCCAAGAGTGTGCAAAGCTGTCATCAAGTCAAAGGGTGGCTACTTTGAAGAATGTCAAATCTAAAATATATTTGGATTTGTTTAACACTTTTTGGTTACTACATAATTCCATATGTGTTATTTCATAGTTTTGATGTCTTCACTATTATTCTAAAATGTAGAAAAAAGTAAAAATAAAGAAAAACCCTTAAATTTGTAGGTGTCCAAACTTTTGACGGGTACTCTACATGTATATACACATATATCATATATACATACCAATACATATATAGGCCCATCATAATTTATCAAATACTAAAAACATATTTATTATTTTGCTGTGACTTGTACGTATTAAAAACAGAATGATTGAAAGAGGCAAAAGACTAATGCATTAGAAAAGTGCATAAAGTTAGAACATGAAGGAAGTGGATAGTGTAAAGAACACAGTATTAGGGTTTAATTGGGGCCATAAAGAGAGGTGGACATTATTAACAAATACTGCTATGTGAGATTAAGAGGAAGCGGGAGACGGGAAAATTTGAATTGCGTACTCCTCGCGTCTTCTCCTTGCATCCTCAAAACCCATTGGATGAGAAAGCCAGATGTCCCGCCCCTCTGACCTTCTCCTCCAATAGGTTTTGATAAGGAGGCGAGGACGTGAGGAGTATGCAATTGAGATTCTCAGTGTTTTCATTCCAATAACCCAGGGTTTCCCAAACTCGGCCCTGGGGACCTCAAGGGGTACACATTTTGGTTTTTGCCCTCAAATAATCAACTAATCATCCAGCTTTGATTATTTGAATCTGCAATAACCTCTCCTTCCTACGGAAGTGTGCACTCGTTCACTAGTCCCCACAAATGTAAAAGCATTGGATTGGTGTAGCATTCATGGACTGGAAGGAGTTTCCATATACCAGTCATTTCCTTTCAAATCCATGAAGTGAACAAGTGTACCCTTCAGGAGAAAGGAGAGATTATTGGGACGCAACCAAAGATGCCGGAGAGAACAGTGGGCAAATTATCTAACCCAGAGCTTCAACGCAAGAGTGAGTTCAGCTCACCTTTTAGGATTTCCCCCAATTTATTGAATTTCATCACATTTGTCACTTCCCTGTGGCTCAAGGATGTCAGTTCATGTGGTTTGAATACAAAATGAGAGCCAATCAGAACACTGCGGGAAATACCACTACGAAGGGACAAATCGAATCCATAACATTTTGTCAGAAAACAGTTGGAACCATTTACAGGTGAGGTGATACTGCAGGCATATTGGATCTTTTTAAAGTCAATCAAAGTTCCCTAGTAAATGCATTGTGAAGTGAATTTTTGAGGAGAGTTGAATTTTGACAATGAGGCACAGTTGAATTGAAATATGTCCCTTCAATAAACGCATGGTCAAAGATGAGGCATGAGGATAGAGATGAGCCTCGTTCAGGAGTAAAGGGAAGAAGAGATGCCAGACAGGTAGAAGAGGGAGGCCTAATCCTCAAATAGCCTGTCTCTCCTCCTGAGGGTCTGTCCTGATGGAGAGGGGCTCTGGGGGTTCTGGTGGGGGCTGGATGCTCTGGTCGACGCCGTCAAGACTTTTACGACACACAGGACAGGTATCGTGCTGTGGGAGAGATACACAAATGTGAGACGTGACAAAACATGCTTAACATTACAAGTTAAGTCTCAATACTTCTGAGCACTGTGGGACGGTTTAAGGCTAATCCTGGACTAACAAGTGCTTTCAATGGAGATTTTCCATTGATCTTGCATTTTAGTCCAGGATTAGGCTTAATCTGGGTCCAGGAAACCACCCCTTTGTGTGTGGCACACGGTTACCTCCAGAACAATATAACCAAATACCCTACCTCAAGACAGTATATGTGACCTCAGTGACACACTCACTAACCTTCCATGACAAATGAAATACAGTGGTGTTGTAAACCCCACCAGCCAACCCTTCCCCTGCTTACCAGTTCAAGCCATGGCACTATGCAGTCACTGTGGAAATAATGGAGGCAGGGCAGCTGTTTGACAGACTCTCCCATGGAGTACTCCTCCCTACATACTGGACACTCCAGTCTGCTATCTGAGAAAGAGGCATGGGGGGGTTCATTCATTGTGTACATTTTAGAATAAAGAGAGAGAACATTGACTAGTAGTGCCGGCACTACTAAAAGGCTTCTGAATGGGGTGCTTATCTGGGTAAAGACCACCTCACCTTTTCTTTTTCAGAATAAAACTAAATATTGTCACAATTTTGAGAATCTATTTTGCAGGTGGTATACTCTACACTACTACTGAGCAAGATCCACACCCTCCAGTCCCATAAATGCTGTGAGTGGTAGCCTATGGGTTTGGTGTTGCAGCTTGGTTGGAACACACCTGTCTGTTCTTGAGAGACGTTGACTGTGGGGAGGGATGAGATCATCTCCTTCTCTGCAGGAGGTGGTCCTGTGCCCTCAAACTGACCTAACAACTAGAGTGGAGGAAATTGAGAAATGAAGAAACAGAGATAGATTGTGACTCAGCGTGCTGCCATGATTAAAGCCTGGATTTTGCGCCTGGTTAGAGCACTGACCTCTGTGATAACTGCGTCTAGACCTCCCTGACCCCAGGCATAGTCCCCTGGATTTGAATGGAGCATGCCAGACCTGAGAGTGAATGAGTGAGAGACTAGACAGAGAGAGAGAGAGGAGAACGAAGCACGAGAGAGAGAGAGAGAGAGGAGAGAGATGAGGAGAGAGAAGAGAGAGAGATGCTTAACATGCCTTAAAAGAGTCAAAGTAATGAAAAATAAAATTATTGAGATTAAAAATATACTTATTTACAGTGCAGCTGGTGCGATAGCCTGAGTTTCCATTGTTGGCAAAACAGACCAGCCAAAAACTGCTGCCACAATACTAAAGAAATAAACAGAGAAGTCAATCTATTTTGCACATTACAGTGCCTTAAGAAAGTATTAACACCCCTGACTTTTCCACATTTTGGTTACAACCTGAATTTAAAATGGATTAAATTGAGATTGTGTCACTGGCCTACACACAATACCCCATAATGTCAAAGTGGAATTATGTTTTTAGAAATTTGTTACAAATTAATTAAAAATGAAAAGCTGAAATGTCTATGAGTCAATAAGTATTCAACCCTTTTTTATGGCATGCATAAATAAGTTCAGAGTAAAAATGTTGCTTAACAAGTCACATAAGTTTACATGGATTCACTCTGTGTGCAATAATAGTTTGACATGATTTTGATGACTACCTATCTCTGTACAAATCTAACACATCACTGAGATACCACTCTTCATATTTCGATATTGGTGGTGCCTGCATCACGTTATCAGCAAGGCTAGACGTTTAAAAAAATAAAAAATAGAGCTAAGCAGAAGCAAATCCTAGAGGAAAACCTGTTCAGACAATGGGAACAAATTCACCTTTCAGCAGGACAATAACCTAAAACACAAGGTCAAAATATACACTGGAGTTGCTTACCAAGACGACATTTAATGTTCCTGAAGTGGCCTAGTTGTCGTTTTGATTCAAATCGGCTTGAAAATGATATGGTAAGACTGAAAATGGCTGTTCTAGCAATGATCCACAACCAACTTGACAGAGCTTGAAGAATTTTTAAAAGAATAATGTGTAAATATTGTACAATCCAGGTGTGGAAAGCTCTTAGAGACTTACCAGAAAGACTCACAGCTGTAATCGCTGCCAAAGGTGATTCTAACATGTATTGCAGGGGTGTGAATACCTAAATATAAATGAGATACAGTATTTCTGTATTTCATTACAATTGCAAACATTTCTAAAAACAGTTTTCACTGATGGGTTTGTGTTTACTGAGAAAAAAACTATGATTTATTCCGTTTTGAATTCAGCTGTAACATAACAAATGGGGAATAAATCATGGGTATGAATACATCTGAAGCCCTGTAGAAAGAGAATACCTACTTGATTGTAATAACAATGTAATATAATGTAATAGAATTAGTAGTTACAGTGTAATAACATAATACCTTTAGGACCAAATAGTTGAATAGTGTTGAAATACACTGCTCAAAAAAAATAAAGGGAACACTTAAACAACACAAGTAACTCAAGTCAAAATCACACTTCTTGAAATCAAACTGTCCACTTAGGAAGCAACACTGATTGACAATACATTTCACATGCTGTGTGCAAATGGAATAGACAACAGGTGAAATTATAGCAATTAGCAAGACACCCCAATAAAGGAGTGGTTCTGCAGGTGGTGACCACAGCCACTTCTCAGTTCCTATGCTTCCTGCTGGATGTTTTGCTTACTTTTAATGGCTGCGCGGGCTTTCACTCAGGTAGCATGAGACGGAGTCTACAACCCATCTGATTCAAGTGGCTCAGGCTAGGCAGCTCATCCAGGATGGCACATCAATGCGAGCTGTGCAAGAAGGTTGCTGTGGTCTGTCAGCGTAGTGTCCAGAGCATGAGGCGCTACCAGGAGACAGAGCCAGTACATCAGGAGACTGGAGGAGCCGTAGAGAGGGCAACAACCAGCAGCAGGACCGCTACCTGCCGCCTTTGTGCAAGAGGAGCAGGAGGAGCACTGCCAAACCCTGCAAAATGACCTCCAGCAGCCACAAATGTGTCTGCTCAAACGGTCAGAAACAGATCCATGAGGTGGTATGAGGGCCCGACGTCCACAGTGGGGGTGTGCTTACAGCCCAACACCGTGCAGGACGTTTGGCATTGCCAAGAAACCAAGATTGGCAAATTCGCCCACTGGCCCTGTGCTCTTCACAGATGAAAGCAGGTTCACACTGAGCACATTGACAGAGGTCTGGAGACGCTGTGGAGAACGTTCGTCTGCCTGCAACATCCTCCAGCATGACCGGTTTGGCGTTGGGTCAGTCATGGTGTGGTGGTGGCATTTCTTGGGGCCGCACAGCCTGCCATGTGCTCGCCAGAGGTAGCCTACTGCCATAGGTACCGCAGATGAGATCTCAGACCCCTTGTGAGACCATATGCTGGTGCGGTTGGCCCTGGGTTCCTCCAATGCAGAGACATGCTAGACCTCATGTGTGGAGTGTCAGCAGTTCCTGCAAGAGGAAGGCATTGATGCTATGGACTGGCCCGCCCGTTCCCCAGACCTGAATCCAATTGAGCACATCTGGGACATCATGTCTCGTTCCATCCACCAACGCCACGTTGCACCACAGACTGTCCAGGAGTGGCGGATGCTTTAGTCCAGGTCTGGGAGAGATCCCTCAGGAGACCATCCGCACCTCATCAGGAGCATGCCCAGGCGTTGTAGGGAGTCATACAGGCACGTGGAGGCCACACACACTACTGAGCTCATTTTGACTTGTTTAAGGACATTACATCAAAGTTGGATCAGCCGTAGTGTGGTTTTCCACTTAATTTTGAGTGTGACTCCAAATCCAGACCATGGGTGATAAATTTGATTTCCATTGATATTTTTTGTTGTGATTTTGTTGTCAGCACATTCAACTATGTAAAGAAAAAAGTATTTAATAAGAATATTTCATTCATTCAGATCTAGGATGTGTTATTTTAGTGTTCCCTTTTTTTTTTGAGCAGTGTATATTGTTGTTAATATGTGAAATGATATTCTGTGATAAACTGAAGGGAAATATTTAATTTTGGACCACTTTGATTATATAACACCATTAGTCTAATCATGTTATATGATGTTATTATACAACAGTACAATGTCTCAATATCAATACAGGCTCTTGAGTCGAGTGGGAATAGCTTCCTAAAAACTGACATGGAGAGCTAGATAACATTGCAAAATCAGTGGTCGTTGCCACTAAGGTGGCTTGACGTCCAACTGAAATAAAAGCCATCAGCTATACCTGCCTGGACCTTTTGGCATGGGGCAAAACCATGAAAGGTAGCTAATAGAGAGTGAGTGGATAAAGGTAATAATGTTACACCGTAGACAGATCAAGATCAGTGATAAGTAATTGGTCATCTCCACTAACCCCTCCACTGCTGGCGTGTGGGACTGTCGCCTCCCCTGGCTAGGCGGACGAGAGGGGCGTTCCGCTTCAGGCACTAAAGGATCTGTGCCTCCCATAGAGGCCACAGGCACTTCAGAAGGTCCCTCTACGTCTTCCTCCACTGTGGCAGCCTGTAGATGGCTTTGGTCAGACTCAGACTCAGAGGTGGAGGGATCCAAGAGAAGAGCAGAGCGTTCCATAAACAGCAGCTGCCACAGCTTGGAGAAGGGAGAGCAGACCAGTACATTCAGATTAAAGTTTAAGACAGGGGAAAAGGATAGAGAAAGACAAAGAGAACTTGGGATGACATTCAGGTACCTCTGAAAAGAGTGTGCCTGCATCATCATTGGCCTCTGCAGTGCTGCTGTTCTCCAAGAGACTGAAAGACAATGACAAAGTTATTTCAATTATTGTAAATTAATACATTAAGAGAAATGCAAATACAATATTTTTTTAAGTAAAACTATTTTCATTGAATTAGTCTAATGTACAGTATATTATTATATCAGATATATCAGAAACTGAAATTGCACATAATACTGTACCTAAAATAGTATGATATTGCAAGTCCAGTATAGGCCCCTATACTATAGGCCCCTATATGCAGAACAGCACGCAAACAAACAGCACAGATTTGAACACTTTACCTGGAGTCTTCTGTCACCTCCTCAATGAAATCGGACTCACACCTGGGGCATGTGAATTCCTTGAGAAAAAAATGCAATTTCTATTTGCCCTATATACATAGACTTGGAATCACTGGCCACTTTAACAATGGAACACTAGTCACTTTAATAATGTTCAAATAATGTGTACTGCTTTACTCATCTCATGTTTATGTACTGTTTTCTATTCTACTGTATTTTAGTCAATGCCACTTCGACATTGCTCAATCTAATATTTATTTATTAATGAATTACATTCTTTTACTTTTAGATTTGTGTGTATTGTTGTGAAGAATTTTTAGATACTACTGCACTGTTGGAGCTAGCAACACAAGCTCGCTACACCTGCAATAACATCTGCTAAATATGTGTACGTGACCAATAACATTTGATTTCATATTTTATTTATTTAAAATCATGATGACATAACACAGGGGTGCAACTTTGGTTTTAGAAGTGGGGAGGGCATAATAATTATTATACATTTTTTATCCAGTCGCTCAGGGGCGTCCGCATTGTACTAAAACACACCGTTGTCACGTTTTGTATCACATTCCAATAATAAAACTGGGTGGGACAAAAATGCAATTTCAGAATGTGGGGGGGACATGTCCCCATCGCCAGTGAAAGTTGCGCCCCTTACATAACATGAAAATACAAAAGGAACACACTTGACAGTATCAAGTCCACTACGTCAAGATGCGCGTTCATGTCAATGTTAAAAAAAATAATAATGTGTCAGCTGCTCGACAAACGCGCTGGTGCGGCTGGTGGTGTACCGACAAGAGACACCCTGCCTGCCACAGCACCATCCCCTTCCATGTAAATGTCGCGTTCACATGCCAGCCGGAACTAGGAAACTCAGAAATAGCCGACTTGCTAACTGTTTGTAGTAGCCTACACGAGCCGAGTTCAACCAGTTGGCGACTCGAAAGTTTCCGAGTTTCCTAGTTCCGACTATCACTTGAACGTGGCAATAATGTTTTTCACATGCAGTTGACACTTGCGACTACTAGCTGGTGACACAGTAGTGCTTCTAAATATGGCAACGAAGCAAACCCAAAACTTGGATCACAAGATTTCTTCGCAACAACCAATCTATCTAACGGCGCGCACTCCATTCAACAACACTTATAACGTTGTATTTTAGTAATGACAATATTCTATTCTATCAATCACATTCAGTTTCAGATAAAAATGTTTATTTTCTTAGAATGTATTTCGGGAGGCGTTGCTAGCTAATATTGATACAGAAACGTCGGTCCAGAACCGGACGGGAAAGGAAGGAAGAAAATCACTTCTGTCAACTCACCGGGAGTTTAGGGTCGATTTCACCTTTACAACAGTGACAGAAAAAACGGTTTTGTGGTGCCGCCGCAGCCTCCGCCATCTTCACGGCAGCATACAGTCACTGACGTCTGTATGGTAGCTCAAGCCGACGGAAGACGTAGGGGCATTTGTCAGAAGGGTCATGTCAGTCCAGTCCATAGGATAGTTTTACATATTTTTTTTTACTATAGGCTACCATTTGTTCAAGATATTTTCCCGATTTTAAATTAACATTTGCTAGTGAACATAGTGTTCTGACTGCTCCAATCTTATTTCCCTGAGGTGATTCATATCAAATGTATACTGCTCAAATTTCAACCAAGTGTTGCTATTTGAGATTATTGCAGCTATCTTCTAACCAATGTTGCAATAGCCTAGGTTATACATAGGGCTAGGGGTCCCGTCAACATTTACAACAAAACATTGTGCCAATAAACATGACATGTAAACTGCTCTAATACAGAACCGATTTCACTTGTTGCATCAATGACCACAAGACTGATTCTTGAAAGAAATAGCTGAAGCAAAATCTGCAATTGTAGGCTACATGACAGGCCAACCAATGAGACTATCCAAAACAACAGAATATACTGGTAAAATAAAAACAGTTTTTAACGGTCACAGTTGAAGTTTAGTAGTCGTGGACTAAAAAAAAGATTTCAATGGAGATTGTAAATTGAGCATGCTTTTTAGTCCAGGATTTGGTGTCAGGTAAACTGGCCCTTTAAAGTACTCTGAACAAAAATAAACGCAACATGCAACAATTTCAAAGATTTGACTGAGTTACAGTTCATAAGGAAATCAGTTAATTAAAATAAATAAATTAGGCCCTAATCTATGGAATTCACATGACTGGGAATACAGATATGTATACCTTTTTGCCTCATGCAGCAAGACATCTTCGAATAGAGTTCATCAGGCTGTTTGTGGCCTGTGGAATTTTGTCCCACTCCTCTTCAATGGCTGTCCGAAGTTGCTGGATATTGGCGGGAACTGGAATATGTTGTAGTACACGTTGATCCAGAGCATCCCAAACATGCTCAATGGGTGACATGTCTGGTGATTATGCAGCCCATGGAAGAAATGTTACATTTTCGGCTTCTAGGAATTGTGTACAGATTCTTGGTACATGAGGTGATGGTCGGCGGATGAATGGCAGGACAATGGGTCTCAGGATCTCATCACGGTATCTCTGTGCATTCAAATTGCCATTGATAAAATGCAATTTTGTGTTCGTTGTCCGTAGCTTATGACTGCCGATACCATGACCCCACAGGGCACTCTGTTCACAACGTTGACATCAGTAAATCACTCGCCCAAACGATGCCATACACGCACGCTGTCTGCCATCTGTCCGGTACAGTTGAAACCAGGATTAATCCGTGAAGAGCACACTTCTCCAGCATGCCAGTGGCTATCGAAGGTCAGCATTTGCCCACTTAAGTTGGTTACTACGTGGAACTGCAGTTAAGTCAAGACCCTGATGAGGAAGACGAGCACACAGATGAGCTTCCATGAGACTGTTTCTGACAGTTTGTGCAGAAATTCTTTGGCTGTGCAAACCCAGTTTCATCAGCTGTCCAGGTGGCTGGTCACAGTCCAAGAAGAAGCCGAATGTGGAGGTCCTGGTCTGCGGTTGTTGGATATTCCTGCAGTCAGCATGCCAATTGCACACTCCTTCAAAACTTGAGACATATGTGGCATTGTGTTACGTGACAAAACTGCACATTTTAGAGTGGCCTTTTTTCCCCAGCACAAGGAGCACCTATGTAATGATCATGCTGTGTAATAAGCTTCTTGATATGCCACACCTGTCAGGTGGATGGATTATCTTGGCAAAGGAGAAATGCTCACTAACAGGAATGTAAACAAATGTGCACAACATTTTAGAGAAATAAGCTTTTTGTGCGAATGGAACATATCTGGAATCTTTTATTTCAGCTCAAGAAACATGGGACCAACACTTTACATGTTGCGTTTATATTTTTGTTCAGTATATTAAACACAAGTTACAGAAATAACAGAAATGATGACTAAAAGGATGCATCATTGATGTAGTTTCCCAGGAGTCTGTAGGGAAGACTAAAGTACATCTTTATCAGTCCATTGAAGAGGTTTTCAGAAACGCTACATTATATACACAACACTGAATAACACGCTCTGCCCATATTAGTCTTAGACGTAATAGGCCTACACATACACTATTAGGTTAGGCTACTGACATGACTAATGACACTGTATTGGTGAAGTGACCAAAGGGAAGTAGAAAATATTGAGCGTATCAACTGATTTTTATTCAAACCAAGAAAGAACAATGGCAACCATGACAACCAAATACAGCATCAACATAACATAATAATAGCAATAATATTACAACCCAAAACAACGTGTTTTTCTCATTTACAGTTGTGATTTTGGCAAAGATAGTGTGTGTAAATAGGTAGGCATTCTCATTTGGGATATCAAGACAATTGACTTTTTAGAGCTCACTTTAGCAACCATAATAGCATTGGCCACAGATAATTGAACCGTTCGGCTGTTAATTAAGTGTTGAATATGGAGCATCACTTCTGTGCATCCATCACAAACTCAAGTCCCACCCCTTTCACCTACTTTGATGTAACAATTTATCAAAACACCTGAGTCTTGCCTACTTCTTTTGTACTGTACACCCTCATACATACTGTACCTACCCCTCTCTCGCTCTCTACCAGCTCCCTTGCCCTACTTGCTTGCCTTCCCTCTCTCTATCGAGCCGCACCAGTAAAGGCCCCCTGAGCTGCAGAAGCAGTGGCGCTGGCAGCTGCCTGGCGTACAGCCTGATTGGACATCACTCCAGTGGCAAACTCAGCCTGAGCCTTCACGAAGCTGGCACCGGTCTGCCTGTACAGAGAGTGGACCTGGAGGGGAGAGGAAGACAGGCTTTAATACATGATACATATGGGCAATTCCACAGTAACAGAGTGACACAGACTCAGTTTTCACTTTAATATGTATGTCAAACTAAAGACAATGATTGCAAAGTTAAACAAACCATACTATGAACAAGGACTACTTGTAACAATTTCCACTAAACATTTTACAAGAACAGTGCAGATGCAAAGTTTGGTAACAGAATGACAGCACAAACTGTTATATTGTTACCAAACTTTGCATCTACACTGTGTTTTATTCAGTGGAAATTGTTAAAAGTAGTCCTAGTGCATAGAGTTCCATGGTTTGTTTAACTTTGCAATCATTGGTTTTTGTTTGACATTCCTTCTTAGTCTCAGTATCACTGTTGCCGTGGAATTGCCCATACCTCAACACCATACTCGCCATCAATCTGAAAACAATACTGTAAATAATACTCTGAAAATTCAAAACAATTACTCTAAGTTCTGTGGACGATTCTAAATGTTTATTGACATACTGGGTCAAGATGAAAAAAAATGTGAGAAGCTAGATGTATATGCTGTAGCCTTTTTACCCTCATCCTATTCCTTCCTCCCCCATGTTGTACCTAATTCCAAACCATTGTCTACCTACTGTAATTACTCCACACTGTCCTGATTTGCCCTAGCATACAATACCCTTTTTTTTATCCCCTTTTCTCCCCAATTTTCGTGGTATCCAATCGCTAGTAATTACTATCTTGTCTCATCGCTACAACTCCCGTACGGGCTCGGGAGAGACGAAGGTCGAAAGCCATGCGTCCTCCGAAGCACAACCCAACCAAGCCGCACTGCTTCTTAACACAGCACGCCTCCAACCCGGAAGCCAGCCGCACCAATGTATCGGAGGAAACACCGTGCACCTGGCCCCCTTGGTTAGCGCGCACTGCGCCCGGCCCGCCACAGGAGTCGCTGGAACAAGGATATCCCTACCGGCCAAACCCTCCCTAACCCGGACGACGCTAGGCCAATTGTGCGTCGCCCCACGGACCTCCCGGTCGCGGCCGGCTGCGACAGAGCCTGGGCGCGAACCCAGAGACTCTGGTGGCGCAGCTAGTACTGCGATGCAGTGCCCTAGACCACTGCGCCACCCGGGAGGCCCTCATACAATACCCTTAAGCCTGGTTAAAACTGGCTAAATTCCCCTCGCCTTCATTTCAGGTTTACCCGCTTGAGCAAGACAACCCCCATGGCAGCCTGGGCAGTGAATAGGATGGCATTGAGCATCATGATCACACCAACAGGCACGCTAGTCTTCAGAGCAGCCAGACTCACAATCCAGCCACTGAGTGGAACAGAGACAGGGAGGGAAGGAGAGAGAGACAGTCACAAAGAAAGAAGACAAATAGAGACAGGGGGAGTGTGAAGGATAGGTGTATGAGGAATGTACTGTATAGGAGATGTAATACAGTAAAGGTAAAGATATAGTAATTGTAACATGGTTGGCTTGTTTGTGGCACATACCTGAAACCCCAACCAGGAATGCCAATGGTCATGATGACGTAGAAGATCACTTGGACGAAAAAAATGAAGAAGAAGGCGAAGAAGTTGAAGGAGCTGTCACTCCTGAAAGAAAAAAAATGCATTCATACGTTCACTATAACCTGATATAAAGAAGGAACCTAAATATATCATGTCCGTTTTGTAATGACAAGCCCCTAAATTGGAAATGTGCAATAGTACGCACCTGAAGGCTTTGTACACAGGCCTGTACCAACAGACAAAGGAGCAGGGGGTGAAGAGGAGGACCCAGAGGATGGCCAGGCCCAGCCCAACACCACCAGAAGTGTCCACACAGAACAGACTCAGGCAGGACATTAAGTTAAACACCAGTGTGCAGGCTGTGACTAGGAGAGGGGGAGAGAATGAAGACAAAAGGAAGAGTGTAGGATGGGTGAAGTGAGGAGGGAGAGCAAGGGAGTGAGAGAGGGGAGTGAATGAGAGCATGAAACGTGATGGGGAGAAAGGAAGTGAAGAGTAGATGAAGGGGGAAAGGATGAGAAAAGGGGGTAAAGAAATGAGATAAGGTAGGTGACAGAAATGCAGACCAGAGATGGAGGGATGGATAGGTAGGTAGGCAAAATAAGAAGAGAAAGGTAGGGAGGTCAGAACTGTAGTTTGGATACTAGAGCACTTTAAAGTTGCATTGGAAGGGAAAGGGATAAAGAGATAGTTACATTGAACGCACACAGGTACACCTTGTGATTAATGTATCACTTCCAAATTGGTGTAAATTAATTTGAGAAATCTCTACTGTCATTAAGTATTAGGTAACATTCTTAAAGTGCTTAACATTTTCATAAAACATTTAATCTAAGCATTATTCTAATCATCATTCTTTCATGGAAGTGTTACAGATGACTTCACCAGACAGACAGCCAGGCACAGACAGGGAAACTTACACATCCAGTAGTAATACATGATGGAGACAGTGCGTTGGAAGCTCTGGCTGATCTCCATGTTGATGTCTTGGTAGAAGCAGGGTCCCACAGGGCAGAAAGAGGGCAGGGGAGGCCAGTTATTCTGACGAGCTGACAGAGAGATGGGGGAAGAGAGAGTGTTACTTCAAATGATTCAGCAATGGGAGCAATCTTTGTTTCCCAATGTTACATGTGCAGTTAGGAACCAGTATACGGTAATCCAATCCTTCCTTTATTAACACCCTCCCCCCACCCCTCAATCATTTCATATCAGACTCATGTATCCACTTTTTTTCTCTCAAACCAATCTCTATCATCATCATCATTACGACCACCATCTCCCTCTCTTACTGGCTCCAGGGCCGAGGGCGTGTGAGTCCAGCTCCCTCTCCCTCCTCTCCAGCTCGCGGGCTTTCTTCTCAAGCTCTTCCTGCTTCCTCAGGAGCTCTGCTGTGGTGGCATTGACCGCGGTCTGCTAAAGAAACAGAGAGAAGGAAAACGTCAGGCTTTAATGCAGAGCTGAATATAGCTCCATGTACCTTAGTAGAAATACAGAAGTTGAACTTGATTTCGTAGAAATTAGTCTGATAAGTTCAGGTGCTCCATGTCAAGCTAGTAAATAAACATCAGGAAATGTAATTATCATACAGAAATATGAGTTGCTTGTCTATGAGTATTATTTCTAGCTGTATGAAGTTAATTCTACAACCTGCACAGGTGACTCCTGATAATTGTCTAATACATATGGAACAAGTACCTGGGGGGTGAAGGAGGTGCCATAGTTGCGGGGCTCTGTGGGTGTAGTCCTGCTGGGTGGGGTTGTTGCAGGAACAACAGGTTGGGGGGCGGATGGTGCAGTTGCTGCATAGGCTGGTGGTGGGGGCTAGAGCGTGGATTACGACAAGAAATCAACCTATATAATTACCAATAACGTTTATAATGACCACAAGCAAAGAGTGGCTATAGAGCATATGTCCAAACAACTCTGTATGGGAGTGGAGCATCGTGGCATGTAACCATGTCCAATTGCTTGGAATGTAGTGGCATTCCTGCTACTCTGCCGAAGCACATCTATGAGGAAAGATGCCATACAGCTAGCATATATACTCCTGTATGCATTATTACCATACTGCATTACTATTACTGCATATACTGAATCTCCAAAGCATTCATATTCTGACACAAACACGTAGCTAACTACACATCTCTTACCCCATTTTTATTGTCAAATGGGTTGTAAAGATCCAGTGTGGCATACTCAGTGTTGCTGCTGTGTTGAGTCACTGCAGGGTCCTGACACACAGACAAGATAAACATCACTGACAGAACATCATAAAATAAATGTCAGAGATCCTATTACTATTCATATATTAATATTTAATTATAATTTCTAATTATATAGGTGACGTCCTAAATGGCCCTATATGGTGCACTACATTGAACCGTAGAATCAAAATAGTGCTCTACTCGGGAATAGGGGCCCGTTTGGGACGTTACCTTGACCACGTAAGTATCAATATGTTCTATTTCATTCAATGAGCCCTTTGTACACAAACACATTTTCAGCTACTAGATATATCATTAGAATAGCCTGGGTTAGAGCATGGAGAAAACAGCAACATCACATGTAATGAGTAACAGCACGTCTGCCATTACGTTACAGTGCAACAGGCGAAACATGCATTTTTTCACCAACATTGTAACGTTAGCTAAAAAAATGAATACAATAACAGTAGCTAAGTAAAGTATTTTACGATCGCATATCATATCACCTGGAAAGGGTTGTGGTCGTCGCCTGGTTCCGGAAAATTTGTGTATTTTGACATTTTTTTTCACAGCAATTCTGTATGTCCTGCTTAGTTCAAATAGAAAACCTTTCTACTGACACAACAGTTTGCCAACAACCTGTTTCCCGTTATTTCGGAGGCTGTCTAGCTAACGTTAGCTATATTCTGCTGACTTGGTTCGCTACTAGTAGCAAGCTACAGTAGCTTCCTAGCAAAAAAGAATAAAAAAATGTTAGATGTTATGTCTGTATCGAGGTTGTCATTGTCTAGCTAGCCAGTTGTTTATAGATTTCAGTTATAGATTTATCGCCAAATATAACACACATGCAACCAGCTAGCAAGCTAATAACGACATAGATAACGGTAGCCAGGATATTTATCTGTTATCGACCGAAGACGTTGCCGCAATCTGTCAAGATATTGGCGAAAATGTATATCTATTGATTTAATTGACTTGTCTAGCTATATCCTTATATTTTATTTAACGCCGTTTCTCCTTCAGTCATATTTTGCTGGAAGATTCCGTTTGTTATTGCCTGCAATAACAATAAAACATGTTTTTGGCCGCTGCACAAACAAATGTGATCCAGGAAGTAATGTCATGTGACTGCGGATACAGAAGAAGCACGTGCGTAGTTGGGCAATCACCCTCGACTACTGCGTCTTTTTTTATTTACCAATTCATTTTATGATATCCATGCCACTTAATAATCACAAAACCGTTGATTTCCCCCGCTTTTAATTATGCTCAATGTGGTAGCCACACATGGGGGTAGCGTAGCAATGAACAGGTACGCGCGCTCCTCTGATACTGCCCCTCGGCCATCCTTTCCTCCCCTCTGTATTCCACGCAACTACTCTATTTATTATATAGTTTGAATCATGATAGTGGAAAGAGGAAAATATGGCAGAGGTGAAAAAAGATAAGAGGTACATTTCCATCCAGGAGAAATTAAGAAAAATTTCTACCACACGGTGTCACTGTCGCTCCTTAAATTAATAGGCCAGTTCTTGCAGTTCTTTCTAGGGAGTTTTTCCTAGCCACCGTGCATTGCTTGCTGTTTGGCGTTTTAGGCTGGGTTACTGTACAGTACTTGGAGATATCATCTGATGTAAGAAGGGCTTTATAAATACATTTGATTTTGATGATTTGCCTTAGCCCTGGGGCAAAAGAAAACCACTGTGGGTTCACTCAGAATTGAGCTGGAGCTACCCGGAGCCGGGTTCCTGCACCTTGGGTCAAAGAAAGAGGAGTAGGATAAAATTACTAACCCTAATCCTATAGTTGAAATCAGTGCTTGATTACAAAAAAAGGTGAAATAAGTGCCTGTACTCATGTTGGGTGCCGGTGTGGTGATATTACTTGCGACCCTAGAACAAGATGTTATAAGTGTAGATTGCAAAGACGCTCTGTAAAAAACAAATTGAAAGCCAATTTATGCGATCTGGAGGCTCCATATGGGGTTTGCCGCTATTGTGGATCCTCTGGAGGCTTGCAGAGGCCAAATCGAGCTCTGCAACGCATCGCCTTGCGCCTCCCAAGTGTTGTAATAATGTGGAGGGCTCCGCATTGACATGATTGGTTGACTGTAGGTGGGTGCGGGAGGTCCTGTATAAACAAAGTCACTTCCCTGACAACTTCCTTCATAACAGCTGTGCTCTGCTAAGTGCAAGAAGTATGAATGATCAGACTTCTGTGAAGGCCGCATCACAGTAAATGCTGTATAGCCACTGCAGATGCTGGATTGACCATGCAGAGCCTTTTATGCTTGATCTGGCAATGCGATCCGGAGGTTCCGTATGGAGGGTGTGACTCAATTGCAGAGCCTCGTCTTGCAGATGCCAAATCAAGCTCTGTATGGTGATGCCTTGCTCCTCCCAAATTTTGTAAAACACGCTGCATGATCAATCTGAGGTCTGCATTGACCGTGCAGCATTTATAGTGATACGGCCTCTGCAGAATTCAGGGCATTCATACTTCTTGCACTTCGCACAGTAGCACAGGACTGTTGTTAAGGTAGCAACATTTGTGTTTATATAGGCTATACAGAGCCCTCTGCATTGTTACAACATTTGGGAGACATCCAGCCAAAGGACATCCAGCCAATTTGAAACAACTTTGGGAAGCTTTGGAGTCAACATGGGACAGCATCCCCATGGAACGCTTTCGACACCTTGTATAGTCCATGCAGCTTAATATTAGTAAGGTGTTCCTAATGTTTGGTATACTCAGTATATTTGGAAGTTTATTGCAGGAATTTGATCTATGACCTAATAAGATATCTTTGAGTAGCAGCCAGCCAGGGACACGAGTCCCACTTCTTAATATAACACTTTCTGCCTGAGGGGGGCATTGTTTACCTGGTGTCATTGAATTATCTAGTAACCAGAGTCACAGATTATCCGTTATATTGACCAGACACTCAAGTGGCCGCTGTAACAATGAAGATAAATGTAATCAAAAATGGAAGGCAGTCGGGAGGAGGCAAGATCAGGTTGGACCATTCTAGCCAATGGGAGATAAGCAGATACGGGTGTTAACAGGCACAACTCCGATATAAAGTGTTTTTTCTCAAGGGAGTGAACGGTATTTATAATCAGGGTTATATGGACAAAATCGGATCTCTCTGAAATGAAAATGGATGGCCCTCCCTTCAGCAAAATATATTTGACCTAAACCCTCCCTGAACACTTTAAAAAAAGTGACTCTCCCCTATACCCAAAATAATAATTAAAACTAAGTGGATAGCAGAGAACATGTCTACATGTCTACGTTTACTATCACTTCTTGGACAGACTAGAGCCTTAGATATGCAGGATTAGAAACTGTTCTTCATCTTGTAAGCACTACATGGCAACGCGGTATGGCAATGCCGCAATTTTGCTAGCACACATGGCTGCGGGCCAGAAGCTTGTGAGTGCACAGACCACCTGGACCAAAGTATGTGAGCGGAGTTTGTAGCAGAGTGAGGAGCTGAGCTTGGCCAATTTGACTGAAGCATGGAGCGAGATTCCCAAAGGCTGGAGCTTCGGCCTTCTCGCCCGCTCCAATTTCAGTCCTATTGGTCTCACTTTAGGAGCTCAGGGCATGCCCTCCCCAGCATGCATTTGTAGTCTACTTGTGTGCTGCTAATAGCTCCATGCTTTAGCTACTGTCATGGAGTTTGCTAAATATTTTCATAAAGAAACTGATAAAACACACAGGTGCTAAATCAAGTTGACTTACAAAGATGAGGACCAAGAGCAGGAGAGGGAGTGCAGTGATGTAATGTCCACTGTTATGTGTAAGGCTTGGATGCCACCTGCTGGTATGGTACTAAACTGTTAGGTTATAGACCGGATGGCGTTGTTCTACGCACAGGATATGGCAGTTGTTACACACTGGCTACATAAAAAATCCACAACTAAAGAATCAATGTGAAATCTGAAAATACACTTATCCCAAAAGTATGATAGTGTACTTACCTCGTGCACATGCTAAAAGTAAGGAACGAGGTGGGTAGATGACTAAAGGTGTCATCGTAGCGAAGTGTTTATAAACAACAAATCAGATCTCTTAAACTTTTCGTTCATTTTTGTTCTATTATCTTTAAAATAGGCCATAATTGATTTTTGCCCAATAGGCCTGCCACATTCCCACGTTCAAGGAGCTTTCCGTTTTGATTGGGTTATTTTGGATTACTGCCCAGCCTGGCAAGAGTGACCAAATGCATGTTTAGCATCCTCAGAGGCTCTGCAAGTGTGGAGAGGATATTCTCCACTGCTGGCCTGCTCTTCAGGCCATCCCCAGCTAGCACAGTTGATCTGGGCCGATTCCGGCTGAGAGTCAGACTCGGCTGACATCATGTAGCCCGAGTCTGGGCCGCCTTTGGCAGTATCACTTATGGCTAGTGTTGATGATTCGTTACTAGAGAAATGAGACCAAGTCAAGACGCTGGACAGGGTGGATCGGTATTTAGTAAGACAGTTTATTCAATGTAAAGATATCTGAGCAAAGCGTGCTGCACGGCCCCTATTCGTCTAGTTCTAGCAGAAACTATCGGGAAGAAGAGACCCGAAAATATTCGCAGTTCAAATATACAGTAAATGACGTAGGTAGATTCTTGTAGTTCCTCTCGCTGACTGGTCGCGTAAGTGGAGTCCCGTTCCCCCACGCTGTGCCCATGCCTCATTGGTTCCTGGCACGTTCTTTGTTCCTGGAAACCAGCCTAAAGCAAGGTTGTGTGTGGTGTGTGTGCGTGTGCTGTGCGTGTGCGTGCTCGTATAAATGGCATCCCCCTTATCCAGTGAGTAAATAAAAGGTCTGCAGTCAGCCATTCTCCCCTACAGTGAGACGGGGAGCTTGAGTATTATGCTGTTACGGCGCAGAGTGTGTCAGACTGTGGTGTAGTCAAAATTTGCAACAAATCTGCTTTAATAAAGGGACATTCTAACATATTATACCTAGTGAAGTCAATGAATGACAACATTTCCTTACCAAATCCCCCTCTTCATGTCATATAAAAAGAACGTACCACAGTAAAATTTTCAGTAGACAATTTATTTTTTATCCCCCTCTTCACGTCTAACCAAGACGTGACATATAAAACAGTATGAACCGGAAATTTGTTCAGTAACAATTTTAATTCCCCCTCTTCACGTCTCACCAGAGACGTGACAATAGTAAAACATAGTAATGCAAACCGGGGAAAATTTGTCAGTAGACAAATTTTTATTCCCCCTCTTCACCGTCTCACCAGAGACGTGACAATAGTAAAACTATCTACCATACACTAGTCATCAACATATATACTCAGGCTCAGCTCCTCAATAGCAAGGAGTGGGTACATCTGACCCCTATCGACCTGCTTTGGTCACAATAGCAGAGTAATACTCTAGTAATCAACGAGTAGCAGTGCAGCGCATGAATGCAACAGCAACCACAAAGGTTAGGATAGCCACAAAAACACAACGACACTAGACAGAGGAATCAGGTCTTGTTAGTTACCAAACGCATCCATCCAGGAGTCCCACATAGTAGTGTCAACTCCGGAGTGTTGTTCATCTTCTCATTAAGCGTGCAAGAACCTCTGGCGACGGTAAGACTACCATCATTTGCTGTATTATTGGAAATGAAAGTACAACATTGCTCCCCAAAACCATGGCACAAACACCTCCGCGTTCAGCCAACAACATAATCTACCGTGATTCTATTTGAAATGCCATCAGGATTAGCTGCCAATTGGCCATAGGACCGCCTCGAAGCCTTGTTGAGTCCAAAATCACACATTATTAACCAAAAAAACGAAAAAATGTTAAACCCTCAGGTCCATCCCTCTATACAACCGTACCAGGTGGCTCGTCGCTACCGGGAACTTCAAACCTTCACAACAGGAGAGACAAACATCACTTTATTATTCATTCGACAACCTCAACTACAGCAAACCAAGGGTCCTCTTCTGTGACAGGCCCACTCTCCTGCGAAAAGCTTGATTCCGTATCAGCCTCTCCAACTGGAGCATCAAAGCAACGACATCATACCAGAGTCCTTGCCACATCTGTAACAACTTCTTCAAACAAAGTATATACAGGCAGCACAGCACATGAGCATAAGAAAAACAACAACTAGAGTCAGAAATCCAGTAACCATCATTGTAGTGTACTTACCAAAACCAACCACCCAGCCAGGGGAACAGTCCACTCTCCTCCACACCTGCAAGACCCTTCATCTCCACTGATAAACCTTTGCCAACCCACTCAGAGCTTTTGAAATGCTCCCATCCGACTAGTATTGTTTAGGGACAAACGTGCAAACACTGTTCTCCAATCATTGTTACATACACCTCCCTGGTTGGCCAGAATCAGTCCAGTTCTAGTCTATTTTGTCTACTGGTTTGAGAGGTAGCATCCAATCGTTCAGCCATCCCGTAATTACTGTTGGTGTAGTTAACAAATCATTGTTGATTATAGTAGAGAATAATGATCCAGCATTCTGTCTTAGCGATCAACAATAGCTGGCCAAATAATGGCACATAAATGCCACAGGCCATCATTTCCTGTTTGATAGTCTGGATTCGTGGAGACCCCTATTGGACCCAACAGTTGGTGTGATGTTATCTGTACTCCTCGGACCAAGGAGCGTCACCGTTTCGCCGTCTCCTGGGTTGGTTACCGAGCCTTTGTCATGTGCAGATCCCAGGAGTGGTTAGCTGCATACCTCAATAATAGTCAATTGGTGTATCAGACTGGCCAAAAGCACATGTGCCCCTACAAATTCTCCTTTCAAAATGTGGGTCAACCGCCTGCAGGTCCACAACATCCACCATACATCCACAACACCTCTATTTAATAGTGACCATTAGGATGCAGGTCAGTAGTAGGGAGCCTCCCATAATCCTATACCTCTACCTGTACCATTGATACAGCTGTTAAATCCCCCAATAATGCCCTTAACCCCCCATGGTGTCTTGGGGAGGGACTTCTTACCAGAACTTGGCTTAGGTATGGCGTGGACTTGTCTTGAGTAGGTCGGAGGAGGCCGGGGCTAACCCTGGTCCGTTGGAAACTGGTGTGGTTCTGCAGCACTTAATGTAACATGCCCCGATGCGTATCCTAATCAAGACAGCATACAGACTACAACAGTCCGGCTAAAAACCCCAACCCTCTCCCAAGAACAACACGATCATCACCAGAATCAACAACACATCGAAGACATTTCACTTCTGAGCTAACACGTTGAGAGATCGGTCAGGGATTCTTCATTAAGGAGTTGATCCCCGAGCTCTATTAGCAACGGTTCTTCTCCTTAACTCTGTGATCATTCGGCAGTGTCAGTGTGTCTCACCCTCCAAGTGCGATATGCCCCCAGGTCGAGTGAATCACCTTCTCCTTTAATTCACCTGTAACGCATACAATCCTGGACATACAAGTTTGGCTAACAAACAGTTTCTCATTTGTTCTATCTGATTATATATTTAACTTCTATACCCATTTGTTAGCTAGTAATTTTTAATTTTAAATTAGTTTATTATCCAATAGGCCCCATCCTATCCTAGACCACAGTGTACCCCTCTCCCGTTTGATACCTGGCTCTGGCCAGGTATCAACCTTACCTACTCTTAATAATGACTTAGGTAAGATTAGTAAAATATTATTATATTTAAATGCTTATGTATTTTCCTGCCCTATAGGCTTAAAATATCTCCTGTTCAAACCTCAATGTATCATTTCTTCCCCCATTTATTATTGATGACAAATGGGATTTTTTCTGTTGTATTACCAAATCAATAACAGCCCATTCAAAACCGTCATAGCCAATGTTTAAAAACAGAAACCTGACTCCTCTGTGGTTAAAACTGCAATTATGGTCAAGAGTTATAAACTCTATTATAATCAATTTACCTCAAAATTAGTATCCCAAATGACCACAATTTCATTATCCTCACTACATTCCCCCGTGGGTGATCAAACCACATGAAAATGCAATGAAAACAGGTCAAAAGGTTACATCACCTCCTTACATTCGTGTTCCATACTATGTCTASACATACTAAAAMAACCCTTTATCTTAAAAAATCCCTTGTCTAAATAAAACTCAGAAAATAATCCTCCTAATATATATATAAGTGTACTCCTTTAAGATATCTTATCTCTGGGAACACGGAAACCCTTAACCCAAACGTTTACTACAAAAACAAAATTATGTCACCAGCAACCAGGCTCCCCGTCGGCTGGGAGACCGTTGAGTGCTGCAATACTACCATCTTCTGTCCATTCTCTGCACAGCTCTCCACCAGCTCTATTCAACCTTCTCAATTTGAGCCATATTAGTTTCTTATTTTAACTTTTGTTTTATAATTTTTGATTTTTTTATATATATATTTTTTTAATCTGTTATTACCTAGTTAGACTAGAGTGTCCGTGACATACATCCATGGGGATCCGGTTATAGTTGTTCTATTAACCATGTGAAAGTGCCCAGGGACACCCCAAATATCAGTAGGAATATCACAAATAAGGGGCCAGATATCCCTAGCCTTGCCCAGGGAGGGAGAAATGTCCCTCTAACTGGGCGAGGTTCCTTTTTCAGGGGAGGCGGAGTTTGATGCCGCATCACCTGAGTCAGGAGTGTCTTCATTTAAAATCGAATTTAGGCCGCTTAAATCAGCTCTGACTTCTGTCAGTGTTCTAGAAGGGATTGGGGCTGGAGTGCAATGTGTGAGGTGGTGCCAAGGTGCGCCTGATTTACCTTTGACCTGGACTGAGTGTGAAGTAACCTCCCTCACTTCGTACGGTCCAGTCCACCTGGGTTCTAGCCACTTTCTCTTGTGGACWTTAACCCCCACCCAGTCACCTATTTTTTACCTTCAGTGTTGGCGGATCTCCCGTCAGCTCCCCCTCTTGGACCTTGTGAATCTGTGTGGAGAGAGCTGCAGAAAGTTCTGTCAATTTTCCCACATAATCAGACATTACAATTTGTTGTACATCAAGGGCGGGCATATGACCTCCCTCCCTTGGTGGACCAGGCATGACTCTTCCAGCCATTATCTCATGAGGAGAGAGATGGGTGCCTGCACCTGGAGAGGCTCTCATGGCCATCAACGCCAGGGGCAGGGCTTCAACCCAAATCAACTTCAAACCTGCACATACATTTGATTGGCGCGTTTCACGAGGCTTTGAGATTGTGGCCTGTACACTAACCCAAACMTGTGCACAATACCCAATCTTTCCTCCACCTGTCTCAGGTGTTGGTTACTGAAATGGGACCCGTTTGTCGGATCGGATTTGCCTTGGAACTCCATACCTTGGTATGAGTTCAGTCTGCAGCCACTTAATACTTCTTGCAAACTATAGGGCTGCTTCCGCATTGCATATTGGTCTCCCAAATTAAACTCCTCGTGCTAAATTCTATCTACAATATGCATATTATTGTTATTATGGAATATGAAAAACACCTCTATTTTTTCTATAAAGGTGGGAATTTTGTCTCTGAGTGTACAGAACAATTTCTACAGCACTTTCATGACAGGTTCAGATTTCAGAAATTTTTTACCCCTGATCTGGTCGTTTTTAAGCACAGTGAATGCTATGAGAAAACCGACACTGCCTACGTCTTCCTCTGGTTGTCTGTACGTCATCACGTTTGAATGAAATCTATTGCACAATCCACCATTATAAAACCACAAAATTTAGGGCACCGCCCTTCTCGTCGTTCGCCTGAACGTGCAAGCCATCGACTTGCCTTCGTTCCAAATCGTTGTCTAACCACAATATTTCTCCGGTCATGTTTTTCAGTCGATAGTTGTTAAAAAACATTCATATGTAGTTTAATTAACCGTTTTATAGCAATTTATACGTTTAGTGCGATTTTGAGAATTTCGTCTGTTTGTGCACCTGAAATTTGGACACGTTTGGTCCCGTCGATCGTGATGCATATTTCGAAGGAAAGGACACTATCGACCCAAAAGACGTCTATAATCATAGAAAGGATACATGCCCAGAATCTGATGGAAGACAGCTTCAAATAAGCAATATTTAATATGATAAATCGGTTTCTGTCGAAAATTTTAACGCATATTTCGCCATTTTTTGGTAAGCTCACTGGCGAACCCTGTATTTGAAAAGTAAGTAATTTTTAAAAAATGAAATCACGGTTTTTGCATTAAGAATAATTTGTCTTCGATCTCAACCCTGTATTTTTATCAAGTATATGATAGCTTTCAATTAAACTAGATCACTCATAGATGACTCAACATATTGAGGCTTGATTTCCTAGTATTTTTTATTGGTAACCACGGTTTGGTATGGCCTAAATATCACCTTTTCGAACAAACTGTATAGTATATTGTAAAATGTGTTACAGAGTGTCATCGGAAGAATTCTGAGAAGTTAGTGAAATAGAATTAAAATATTTTGTCGTATACGTTATACGCTCTTTGGCTGGAACGATGCTCTGGTAACTTTGTTTACACATTTGTATAGCTAACTTATCGATTTATGTTTCGCTAAAAAACCTTAGAAAATCTGAAATATGTCTGAAATCACAAAGAACTGGTCTATTCCATCTGATGCTTTGTCTATTTTTATGAAAGTTTAGGATGAGTAAATTCTACACGTTGCTCTATCTAGAATTCTAGTCGATTTGTTGATGTCGGTGCCATTGAATTGTAAACCTGATTTCTACCTGAAATTGCACTTTTTTCAACAAAAACTATCCATACCAGAATATGTTAATCAGACTTCATCTGAAGAGTTTTTCTTGTTAGTGAAATCAATTATCTTAGTTGAGCCGAATGGTATAGCACTGAAGGATAAAACTAGGAGTTAATAGTGGTTGTATGCTAACGTGTTTAGCTAATAGATACATATTTGTCTTCCCGAAAACATTTTAAAAGATCTGAAAATGTGGCTTATCACAACTCTGTATCTTTCTCTGTGTCTTGACTTTGATTTAATGATATTAGATGACACTACTACTTGTAAGCTATGCTAGCTATGCTAATTCAGTTGTGTGGGGATGGGGGTGACCCGGACCCGGGGTAAGCTCTTAGAGGTTAATGACTGGACCCTGCCGGCATCCTCACTTGCTGTTGTATTTGCCTCGACCCATTTGGGAAACCTGTCTACCATTACCAAAATACCTTCCCGATTAGTCACATTATCTGCCCATGTCCAGTGTAATCTATGCTGATGTCCTAAAACAAGCGTTAGGGACTGGTAAACCATGCGGTTTGATTGTTTTCTTTGGGATTTGGCTACCACAAAGGCTGCAACTCATCAAACAGGTAGAATAAATCTGTCATGTCTTTCATGTGTGGTGCCACCCAGATGGACACCTTCTGTTAAATCTTGTTTCCTCGTGTGTGGCCCATGAGCTTCTGTCGATAGTTCTGACAGAGTTTCTGGCCACTGTCTCGAGCATGACATCTCCACAGCTCATCAGTCCTTTGGTACCCCTTTCTGTCCCCACTGAGTTGTTCATAGGGTCCTGCTTGTGAACGGAGTTCTTTTTATGTGTGGCTTTGTGAGCTCAGTCAGTGGTTGATCTGTTATACCATTTGTCCGGTATTCCCAAGCTTTCTGGCTTATCAGCTGCATCATTTCCCTCGTTGACTCTGTTTTTCAGTTGTGGGTCCTTTAACTTCAGATGCCACTCCATAGTAAGACCATTTAATCATTTTCCATCTGGCTGGTTTGATTGGAAGGTTTCCTTGTGTAAGTTCGTCCAGCCATTTTGGATCCATTCGTATGGACTCTCCATGAGCATAAGCGATCCGTTTGTAGATGTCACAGTCTTCTTCGCTCTTTCAGTGCTTGTGTTCAAACCTATGATTTCAGACCTAATGGCTGACTGCAGTTTGGATGGTAGCAGATTCCAAAGTCACTGTGATCCATCCGGAACTGCTGCCACCACTGCGTATCTGCTATGTTCCTTCTTCTCCTCTTATAGCCAGCATCCATCGTACAAACATAAGGTCAGTGTGGTGATGTTCGTTCCCCAGTCATCTCAGTTTCGTTCTTGTGCATCTCTTTCTGCCGCAGAGTGGGTAAGTCCTTCGTTCAGCAGTTGAGCTGCTCTGCCATGTTTTGTCATTTGACAAATGACTGTGTGAATGTGGCATTTTATTCTGATTTTGTTTTTCTTTCAGCGCTGAACGTAAATTCTTTCTCATCAAATTATGCTGCAACCATGTGGTGTGGATTTCCACATGTGCACATTACCAGATAGCTGTTTCTTTCTTTTTTTCTTTTTTCAATACTCTTCCCTGCAGCCAACATACTGAGCATGTGTTTGTCCTACTTCAATGTGTGTCCAGTTTGGAGAGTGATACATCAAACACTCTTCCCCCCCTCATCGTTTGCTGGAAAAGATGGATGATTGTAAATCCTTCTTTTTCAAAACTCCAGAATGAACTTTGTTTTTAGTCAGGTGCTGTTAAATGCTGCTCCACTGCATGAGATCTGTTTCAAGAGTGCAAAACCTTTGATGCTTCAGTTATTCCAGGTCAATGCATGATGTGTAGGTTATGTGGGCAGCTTCAGGGCCATGGGCATATTCGTCAGACAGCCATGGAAAGAGGGTGACTGATTCGGTCGATTGGGGTGATGTATGCGGTGAAGGCCGCACTGGTTGATACATCATGGAGGACCCCTCCCCCTCTTCTGTCCTGCATTCTCTGATCTTAAGCATTCATTGATTTGAGTTTGGGCGATGTTGCATTTTGTCGTTAATTATGTCTGGGTTTTTACTATCTATCTGACAGCCCGTCATGTCGCTTCCAGCGATGTATTCTTGTGCCGACACAGCACTTCATCTTCTTGATTGTCCCACCTCTTACACAAGAATTTTATGCCGATATTTATGAATATATTACATTTTCAAAAGTATTTCAGCAATATCTTCTTGGACAATATTAGTAAATTCAAGCGTTTTCTTAAAATAATTATTAGACAATAGACCTATTCACAATATTATCGTATATGTTAACGAATAATTAAATACTTCCCAAAGTATTTCAGATGCTTCTTTGAACAATACGTTAATAAAGTTTCAGCTCTTCGTGAATAACTATGAATAATATGACTTATTTTTCTCAATAAGTTATTTCTCCATAATTAAAATTATTAAATACCATCCCAAGAGTATTCTTTAATATCCTTTTGAACATATATATTAGTAAATCTCAAGCTCTAGAATAATTATTTAATTAATTCTAGGACACTCATTTTCTGAAAAATATATATCACATTTCACTAGAATAATTAAAATACTTTCCAAATATTCTCAAACGTTCCTTTTGGGACAATTATTAGTATAATCCTAGCTCTATAATAATTGTCAAATGAATTCTAGTTCCTTAAGCAATACCAACAGCTCAAGAGGAAACAATCAATTAATACAATCAAGGCACACTTCAGCACGGCTGCCGCAACACGGCGCAACTTTAGACCGCGGTCACTTCAGACACACCTTACTGTTAAGAAACCAGTACGTTAACACAGTCTGTTGAAACGGTCAATCGTACATGAATGGAAGTTCAGGGAATTCCTATACTCCTTATCAAGCAATAACTTCTTACCAACGCTCCTAACAAAAATATTATCGCCTAGTCTCGTCTGCTAATGCAACTTATTTCATCAATTCCCACATTTACATCAGACTTACTTGGAATACATTCAATATCAAGCATAGACTTCTGTCTATGGAATGCCAACTCAGTAGCCAGGTTCCTATTACCAACTTGATCACACAATATCAAGCATAGACTCTGTTCTACTGGAATGCCAACTCCAGTGGCTCAGGTTCGCATATTACCAACTTATCACACAATTCACATTCATCATTCACATTTCATCAATTCCTTCACTTACATCAGACTACTTGGAAATACATTCAGACAGAAAAATTCATTATTCTCACTGCTCATCAACTACTTGAAACATTCAGAAAATCCATTAATTCCTCACATGTTCATCGACTACTTGGAATGGATTTTTACGCAATATCCTTTACACAACTGCCTTTTTATAACTCTTATACAAATTTAACAGAAATTAATATCACGCCCTCATGATCTTAAATTTGTTATATCTATAATACAATATGAGATTTGTGATGAACAGGCTCTGTTACCTTATTGTCGACTCTTAGATCAGTTTCTGGATGAGTTGAATCCCGAGCTCCTTGAAAGGTCACCCTCCTTCTGGAATCTGTCTCAAAACGTCTCTTTTCTCACAATTCAACTCTCTATAGACTCGAATTCAAGGTTGACAAACCATCCTCCTGCTACAAGTTTTGTTGATGATTCTTACTAAGAAATGAGACCAAGCAAGCATCGGACAGGTGGATCAGGTTTATTAGTAAGACCGTATTATCATGTAAAGATATCTAGCAAAGCTGCTGCACCCTTGTCGTCTAATTCTTAGAATACTATCGGAAGAAGAGACCCGAAAACAAGCGCATCAAGTTATACAGTAAATTGACGTAGCAGATTTTGTAGTTCGTTCTCCCTGACTGTCGCGGTAAGGATGCCCGTTCCCTCCACCTTCCATGCCTCATGGTTCCTGCACTGTTCTTTGTTCCTGGAAACCAGCCTAAACAAGGGTGTGTGTGGGTGTGTGTGCGTGTCCGTTATCTCCCGGTGTACCGACGGTGCTCGATAATGGCATTCCTCCTTCAGTGGTAATAAAGGTCTGAGTCAGCCATTTCTCCCCTACGTGGGACGTGAGGTTTATCTGTACGGCATATGTGTGTTTAACTGTGGATATGTAGCAAGATATTTTGCAACAAAGTCGCTTTAATCAAGGAAGCATTATTACATTATATAGCTATGTTTAACAATGAAACAGACATTCTTCACACTAGGATGCGGATTGAGCTCGGCGATTCCTGGTGTGAGTTACTGGCCAATTTATTACTTGGCTACGGCATTCCGGAGAATCTGGCCAAAGTAATATACTTGGCTCAGGCCGATTTCGGATGATTATACTAAGTTCGCAACATTTATTGAGAAATTTCTATAGCATGAAATTAGGGTTAGAGCAAAGCAGCCTGTTGTCTCTTGGAACGAATTTAAGGACACTCGCAGTAAAACTTAAACACTGATCTTAAAAAACAATCTTCATCAGTGTTCCAGGACCGGAGGTTCTACGCCGTAACCCTGGTGCGCGCCAATTAGCCAAGCAGAGGGGTCTACAGTAGCCTATATGCACACAAGCCAGTTTGGTCACAAGGCCGTCGTCATCAATCCACTTTGAACTGACTGTGTTGTTTACGAGGCGAGTTTCCAACAGAGCAACTTAGACTACTTTCAAGCATTCCAGCGCAATAAAACCTACACTATATACACTGGGAAGTGGATTTCTGTAAATATCGTAGCTTAAATACGCAATGGAAAATCCATGAATACACGCCGTATCGCGGGAGTCTCCTCTTACTTTCGGGAACGTTGTTACAGTCCTATTGATCAAACAACCATGGAAGTAGGCTATCTTTCCACTATATGCACCATCAACAACCAGCGATGCAACTATAATAATCTAATGAAGGAAACAAATTAAGCAAATCTATTATGCGTTAAAAACCTCTCAAAACACCTTTTTCATGCTAGTTTCCATATTTTGTGCCTCTGCGATCATAAGTTAATCGTGTGAGATGATGCGAGGAATTTGCTCTCATCCTCTGACCAGCTCAAACCATACACCATAGGCCAAACATATCTATGCTTTTTGACCAAACCCAATGGAGCAAAATCCTCTAAAGCTAAACCTGTTTCAAAAGGATGTTGTCGCCCTTAGGCTTGCAAATTGATAGATTGGTATACTTGTGCAATTGATAGAGTCTTCTGAAACACTCATATCCATTCTGCTCCGAATGACATGATATTTGCACACACCTCCTCCCCCTGAGCAAGCGTTAGCTAAGGAGCTATGGTACAATGGTTGGGGCTCTGTGTATTTTGTCTACTTAAGCTTTCTACATAAAAGCATAACTCTACAAGCTAGCAAGCATATACGCCAAGTTCGATCGAATTCTGAGGTTAGTTGCGACAATGCTGCTACAGATGCTTGTGTGACATGTTCCCTTTTGCTAGCTTTGATCCACTGAGACATTTATCTTCTCTCAGCGGCCCTCTACGATGACATTCGGTCTGTTTTGGTCCAATTATTGAGTCATTGAAACTGAAAAACAGTGGCATCCTGAATGGAGCGAACCGGGAGGCAGCGAAAACAACCGGAATGATCATGTTATACCAGGCCAGCCTGCAGGCAATTGGATTTTAGCGAACCTCCAGCAGACTATAGTTTTTTGGCCGATAGTACTACGCAAAGAGGAGAGTGTCATTTGTGCCTGACGGTGGGATATATATTAGTATCATGGTACACCTAGCAGAATACCCTGGGCTATCCAGTCCTGCTGCCAACAATGTCTTAGTTTGTACATCATGAATGTGTGAGTCAAATTATATATAATATTTTTAACTTTCTTATAAAGATGGTTTGTTGTAGCAGTAAACTGGCGCGATTTGGATTTATTTTTTTACGATTCCTTTTGACTGATGATTTATGAATCTGTCTGTTTTTTTCATATCTGCAAATGTAGTTGTTAAGAAACCACTGTCATGTTTTCCACTTCCTTTACAATATGTAATAGTTTTATATCACTTAATACAATTTTAGAAGAGAGAGAGAAAATGAGAGAGATAGAGAAGAGACGAAAGAGCAGAAGAGAGATGCAGAGAGCCAAGCAGAGACGCAGAAGAGCGAAGGAGCATGACAGAGAGAGAGAGACGAAGGTTGTGGAGCAGATGAATATGAGAGATGAGAGATGATCCGAGTCCGACACAAAAGATGTATTTGATTAAGTGATGGGAGAGAGAGAGAGGTAGTAGGGAGAGAGGAGGTGATGAAGGTAGAGAGAGAGATAGAGTAGTATAGAAGAGAGAAGAACGAGGAGAGTAGAGAGATATGAAGAGATGAGAGAGAAGTAATAGATTTCAGAAAGAGGAGAGAGAGAGAAGTTAGAATGGTTAACCCTGAATAAAGACACATAGAAAGGTGTAAGCAGGCAAACACGACACACACAACATGCTCACATCGCTCATTACGTACTCATAACATCACAAGCACACGCATATGCCGGACAGAACATAAACACAACGCTCTTCTTGTTTTTCGAGCACAAACCAAGATTGTCATTGACAGAACTCAACCCCATCATGTTCACAATTACACTATCAGACCTGATGATGCCTCTTCATAAACAGAAAGCTATTTAAAAACTTCAAAGACAATAGCCCATTCTACTCAACTAATAAAAGTATCTAGCAATGCTACTTCTCTCATCCCAAATGCACTCTTTCGTGTAAACAAGATAGTGAACATTGGGAGGATAATTTATCGTATTATCAGTAGGCTATTCGCTGAGTGGAGCGGAGAGAAAAGCCCACACGGCTGGGGGATAAACAGCTGACTTTTCTCTAATGCGCTAATTAAAATCGAAGTGAAGGACATCACTTGTGTGGCTGTATCCGTCCACTGCGCTCCCGGTCTCGCCTCTGGGAACTTCAGTATCCCCTGAGCATAGAAAAAAACAGACAGTTTGGCACTGCAGCAACTGGACAGAGATCGCGCCCTGTGACGCTTATAGTCACCAACTACTGAAGTGGATGTGAAGATGCAGAGGGCCCATTGTGTGTTTTATCAATCATTAATGAAGGATTGTTGAGGCCGCTGATTCAACTGACCTGTCAGATCTGTTTTTACGTTTTGCGTTTAGAATTTTGGTTCTACTCTTGTACTGAATTCTATATTTTGTTACTTAAGTATTTCTAACTTGTTCTTGTTTTTTCATGTTGTATCTGTCTGTAATTCTGCTACAATATACTCTGTTCGCGTTCATATCTTGGCCAGAGATGCTCTTCAGAATTATTTCAGAATCGTCAATGAGCCTATACTGCTGGTTATTTATAAATAGACTTTATAAATGAAAACTATTAAATGAAAAATTACTGCTTCATTTAAAAAGGTGATGGCAGATAGATGGTGCAATTCTTTAATCCTACCCCCACGCTGTGAAAGAAAAAAATATCCTTTCCTATTTTTGTTCATGTTAAGGAAAGAAAACAACTAGTTAAAATCAAAGTAAAACTGTTACTATGTGGATGTTAAATAATGATGATTTCATATCGAAATCGCATCAGGCCTCATTGACACATGTCTTTACTAAATACAAGATACACTATGTCTTCGGTAATTCGAATTTGTGAGGGGGAAAATCTCTCAGTGATTGAATGGTAGTCTATGACCCTGTGACTATCTAAGTGCTCCTGACGCTTCGTCCTATAGTATCCAGTAAGAAGGCAGCAATGAAACGTCCATACGTTTACGAACGGTGCCTTGGATGATAAATCTGAATTGGAATAGGGACCGCTGTTATACCTTCACACCGTCATCTGTGAAGGGAGGTCTAAATCACCTCGTTCCAATAAATTGATTTACATTTTTAGTTCATGTTAGCAGACCTATTATCCAGCGTGACTTCATTTCTTACAGTTAAGTGCAGTGTAAATCCCATTTTCATATTTGCTATACATTTACTATGTAAAAAATACTTAGTCCACTTCCCCAGTGTGAACCTCGAAACTATCCACAACACCTGCATTGACAATGAGCTGCAATATAGTTGTTAGTCATCAGGCATTGACTATTCAACCGTTGTCATATTATCTTTTACCAAGAATCTCGAATTGGTTGTAAATCCAAGACAACAGGTTTCAACTTGTCTCCGGTCAGGGTCTTATTAGAGAACAAATTGAGTACTTATGTGGGAAGGTATTTCACATCGTTCTCCAGGGGTGTTTGAATCTGTTCTACTATGTGGAGAAGGTATTTCACTCGTCTCCCAGAGGTTTCATTTACTTACAGTTTACTAATGTGGAGTATATTTCACTCGTCTCCAGGGTGTTTGACTGCACTATGTGGGAGGTATTTCATCTCGTCTCCAGGGGTGTTTGACTGCACGTATGTGGAGTATTCACTACACTACAGGCGTGTTTTGAATGCACTATGTGGTAGGGAGTTTTCACTCAATCTACGGCGGTGATTTTGACGTCACTATGTGGTTGATGTATTTCACTCGTCTCCCAAGAGGTGTTTTGACCCAAGCAGGTACTATGGAAGTATCACTCATCACAGATCGGTTTGTTGTAACTGCCACTAGTTGTGAGGAGTATTTTCTACTCTTCGTCCCATGTGAGAGTGGGTTTTGACTCTGTTTATCGTGAGGTAGCTGGGAGTTTATTTCTACTCGTCTCCAGTTTGTAAGTATTGACCATGTACTATGTGGAAGGTATTTCACTCGTCTCCAGGGTGTTTTGACGTGTACTAGTGTCGGAGGGATTTCCACTCATCTCCAGGTGTTTTGCTGCATTATGGGAGTATTTCACGGGTCTCCGGGTGTATTTTGACTTGTACTATTGTGGGAGGTATTTCACTGTCTTCAGGGCTGTATTGACTGTACTATTGGGAAGTATTGTCCCTCGTCTCCAGGGGTGGTGTTTTGACTGTACAATATATGAAGCCGAATGGGGTATTTCACTTCTGTCTCCAGGGATGTTTCGAACTGTACCTATTGGAGAGGGTATTTCTAAGGCACAGAGGACAAGCCGCTTCTGATCTTATGATGAACTCAAAGATGTTTGTTACCGAACTAGATGTAAATTTCTTCTGGCCTAGAAGTACCGTGTGCCAACTAAAACCTTATACAATCTTCTCTACGCACATAAGCCGTGCTCGTATCAAACAATCTCATTACCTCTCTCTTCTCTT